>NC_044279.2:43531242-43611205 GCF_004027225.2 Strigops habroptila | reverse complement strand
ACTCAATCCCACTGTCCATGTCACCGACAAAGATGTTGAACAGGACCGGTCCCAACACCGATCCCTGAGGGACACCGCTCGTTACAGGTTTCCAACTGGACATCGAGCCATTTACCACAACTCTTTGCGTGCGGCCAGTTTTTTATCCACCGAGTGGTCCATCTATCAAATTGATGTCTCTCCAATTTAGAGACAAGGATGTCATGTGGGACAGTGTCGAATGCTTTGCACAAGTCCAGGTAGATGACATCAACTGCTCTGCCCCTGTCCATCAGTTCCGTGGCTCCATCATAGAAGGCCACCAAATTGGTCAGGCAGGATTTCCCCTTAGTGAAGCAATGTTGGCTGTCACCAACCACCTCGTTGTTTTTCGTGTGCCTTAGCATGTTTTCCAGGAGAAACTGTTCCAAGATTTTGCCAGGCACAGAGGTGAGACTGACTGGTCTGTAGTTCCCCGGGTCTTCCACCTTCCCCTTCTTGAAAATGGGGGTTATATTACCCTTCTTCCAGTCATCGGGAACTTCACCTGACTGCCAGGATTTTTCAAATATGATGGACAGTGGCTTAGCAACTTCATTTGCCAGCTCCTTCAGGACCTGTGGATGGATTTCATCAGGTCCCATGGACTTGTGCACGTTCAGGTTCTTAAGATGGTCTCGAACCTGATCCTCTCCTACAGTGGGCCTAAGGTCTTCGTTCTCACAGTCCCTGCATTTGCTTTCCAAGACTTGGGTTGTGTGGCAGAGCATTTGCTGGTGAAGACTGAGGCAAAGAAGTCATTAAGAACCTCAGCCTTCTCCAAATCCATGGTAGCCAGTTCTCCTGATAGCTTCTGGAGAGGGCCTACATTGTCCCTAGTCTGTCTTTTATTTGCTACGTATCTATAGAATCCTTTCCTGTTATCTTTTACATCCCTTGCCAAACTTAATTCTAGCTGGGCCTTAGCTTTCCTAACCTGGTCCCTAGCTTCTCGGGCAATGCTCCTGTATTCTTCCCAGGCCGCCTGTCCTTGCTTCCACCTTCTATAAGCTTCTTTTTTCCCTCTAAGTTTCCTCAGCAGCTCCTTGTCCATCCATGGAGGTCTCCTGGCCCTCCTGCTGCACTTTCTTCTAGTCAGGATGCAACACTCTTGAGCACGTAGCAGGTGATCCTTGAATACCGACCAGCAGTCTTGGGCCCCCCTGCCCTCTAGGACTGTATCCCATGAAACCTTACTAAGGAGGTTCCTGAAGAGGCCAAAGTCTGCTTTCTTGAAGTCCAGGGCATATTAAAAGAACAGTCCTAACCAGAAGACAAGTTTACTCCTACATATGCCTAAGAAGTTATGGAGAAAGAAAAAAATACACAAACACTTAACCTAGCTGAAAACACCTCTTCCATGTTAGGTAAGTATGAATAAAAAACATCTCAAACACAAGCAATGAAGTCTGAAATTGTTTTCCTTAAATCTCTGCTTACAGATGACTTCTCCGCTCAACACCACAGAGGCAGGACAGAAGATTCTGAAATGAAAGTGCATTTTGTTGCTGCTGGGGTGCTTATAAGGAAAAACATGCCAATTTTTACTCCAGTAGAATCACAAGTGCAAGCTAGTTCTCACTTAGCTGTTTTAAAAGGTCATTGAAAAGATCTTGCCAGTATTCATCTTGCTCATAACAAATTACTGTAGTGCATGATTTTGTAGATGTTTGAAAACAACCTCAGGACTGTTTAATGAATACTGTAATAAGTATGGCCAACCCATCAGAAAAACAGAGGTTATGTATTTTATTTTAAAACAGTGCAATTAAGGAAGTTTGTTCTTCTAAGGGTTCCACACTTAAAGATGGACAGAAAATGTATCCACATGTGAATATTTCATCCCAGCATTCTTAGTTAAATATGCATGAAGAATTCAGATATTTCTCTCTGATAACTGAAGATACATTGGAGGTACAGTGACTGAGTAGTGAAGCAGCACAGTATTAGTTGTAGCGTAGTGGGCTGCTTCATCTTATCAGTGACCATGGGATAATGTGCTGTCATGCCTGTTTTATCCTCCTACAGTGATAGCAAGAATTTTCACTTGAACTTTTATTATTTCTGTTATTGCTGTAGCACAGCACAGTATTTTCTGAAGCAATCAAAATGTCAACAGCTCCTTTTTTATCACTGAAGATAACTGTGGACCACACAATCGTTTGAGGGGTGGCACTTGATTTTGAAAGACCTCACATCTGAGTAGAAACATGACCTATGAGTTGCTCCAAGATGTAAGCATACTACTTAAATCATGGGCAGTGGAGGTAGAAGGAGAGGCAGGGGGAGGGACACACAACAAGATGGTTGCTGCCAACTGGATGTTACCCTCCAGTGCAATACATTGTCAACACTGTAAATTCAGTCATGACACACAGACCTTTTTACAGGAGTGACCTAGTGTTGCCAGATGAGCCAAGTACCAGTTATTCCTTCCAGAGACTCATGTTGCTAGTTGGTCCTCTATATTATAAGGCTTCTTAAAAACTTCAGTTTGCATATGCTGTGTTTTGTTCCAAACAGCACATGAGTTACAACTAAGACAATGATCTCTAGGAAGTTGACTAGGATGACAAGAGTAAATTGTCTAGGAATTGATAACTTGATGCAAAAAGCATTCTGGCACAAGATGACAGGATGTATGGCAAAATAGTATGGATCAGGAGAATAAAAAAGCATAAAATTCAGAGTTGAGAGGGATTTCCTGTTATCAGCTCAGAGAGCAAAGCATTCAGTTCCGCCAGAAAACAAAAAAACCTCATCATCTTTGCAAACTCTTAAAATGGAAGAATGCTCTGCATCTTTTCCTCTATGACAGTTAAGGACATTATTTAAATTGCAAGTCTGCTCATGAACAATTTCAATAAGCATGTTTTTGTGTTGACAGCAGCTTTCAGCTTAAATAGCGAGAAGGGGGAATGGAGAAAAAACATTCTCCCTGCAAGTACTAATTTGAATAAACATTGTGAAGAGCACAGTTTGCACAGTTGTATTAGTCAGAAATGGACCTAAACGTCTGTTGCAAAGGGAGCCTGCGTCCTGATCTAATTACCTTAAGACTGACTAACATACATAGCTATATAAATCTAACAAGCCTAGGCTTGAGGGGAGAATGGATCCTTGGATTCAGTCATCATCTTTAAGAGTACTACATTGTTAACACTGATAGAGAACAACCTTAGTTATTATTCACTAACATGTCATTAAACAGAAAGAGACTTCATTTAGTACTCTACTCATATTTTGTTCACCAAAGTATTATTAATCTCCAGGGAAGATGAACACCCTCCAGACAAAAAAAAAAAAAAAAAAAAAAAAGAAAAGGAAAAAAAAACCCATCAAAAAAAAAACACATAAAAATAGATTAGAAAAAAAAATAGTTTTTGTTGGATACTGTTTCTCAAGTTAAGTATCAAGTTAAGATAATATACCAAGTAATAAGGCAGAACAGCAAAAGTTACTATGTGGCCACCTTAACAACTGATGATCCTACAGAAATGTTAGGTCACATACATTTTTTGATTTTTTTAAAATTATTATTTACATTTGGACACTCTCATCTGGACATTCAAAGCAGATGACACTTTAACCTGCCTGGTGGAAGGATAATAGACTTAGAAAGTGTTTGTATGGATCTAACCTTGCGTGCTTTCGGACAATGGAGACTATGCTGCCTAAAATTGCAAACTACAGGAGACGTACATTTAAAACCAGAAATTTAAGAGTGAAGGAAGGGTTTTTATAATTTTATTTATGGCTGGCAGATGTGGGAGTTTTCATCCACAAGCATACCATGAAGTTATTCAGTTTGCTTGTAGATTTAGACAATTGGCATCATTAAGGAAACCCTCAGCTGTGAATCAGGGAAGAGTTCTATACTTGGCATAGGAAGGAAACTTCAAGAGTCTACTTTGTTTCTCAAATTATCACATCAATAGGGGACATTTTTGCATCAATGTTCTCCAGCCAGTGGAGATTTTTTCCCTCAACATCTTTTTCATCTCATCTTAAGACACTGCTCAGAGTTTGAAAAACATAGTTACCCATAACAAACAGGCATATATAGATACATGTTACATCTTGCTGCTGAAAACCTGCCACTGGCCTTTATATAAATTCAGAGTATACTGTTTTATATATCAGCAACAAAAGCATGCGTTACAAATAGCGAAGGCTGCAGATGATAGTATCAGATTAAAAAGTCCCACAAAAATGTACATACGTTATTTCTGTGTTCCTAGAGTTTTTCCCCAATTGCCATGCATCAATTTCTTTGATTTATGCTTAAAAATCCTCCTAGTAATCACTCTCAGTTTATATAGAAACTGTGACAGACATTTTTAGATAACATACTTGTATTACCATAATAAAAGCCAAACAGGAACATATGTTATGAGTATTTAATATTATGGTTATATTAAAAAAAATAAACATTTTCCAGGAGTCAGTGTTTCTAATTAAGCTTCTTGGGTTTCCAGCTCAAATGTTGTCATCAGTATACGATAGGATAATCTTATCCAATTTTCCTACCACTTTAGGATTTTATTAAAAAGATCTTCAAATGACTTAATTTTTTTTATAGAAATTCAACTGTGCTCTGATGTCTGCAATTTGATAATTTTACTATATAGCTATGATTATGGTAATAAAACATTTAACAACTTCTTTACCTTATCTAATACTAGCATGCTAAGTAGGAAGTGTACTCTCAGCAAGAAACTTGCTGAATAGATGTCATCTGTATTACCATACGGACAAACAGAAATTGCTCAAAACCTTTCAGTAACAGAATTTTGTCCTATTAAGAAAGAGTTTTTAAAAATGAAATTCAATTTGTGAGTAAATATATTTTTGCATGAACTTTCTTTCTAAACTTTGGAAACCAGAAAAATAAATGGCTTTGTGTTACTGTCTAAAGATAAACCCGACTTTAAAAGACATGCAAAGTCTTAAAAGAAAAAGGAATATATTCTACTTTACCCAGCAGCACACATGCAGGGTGATAAGAACAGGTGTCCATATTAACACAATAAAAACTGTCTAATCTGCAGAGAAAACTCTGATTTAAAGATCATCTGAGATTATGATCACAATTATATTCCCATTATATACTACTAGTATTAAAAAAAAGTTCATTTTTTCAATCAAATCAAATGCCATTAAAAAAAAAAAATGCCTGCTGAGAAAAAAATTCATCTGTCTGGTTTTGCTCAGATACTGATTAAATAGATCAGTACCCAGAGAAGGTCGTACAGCTTTTCAAAAATGCTTGTCACAAGCATATGAAACGCTGCACTAGAATTTCCATTTTTTGAGTTAAATAGCTAACTGCTGAAATTTCAGAAAGAAGAATTGTTCATTTCTGGCGTTGAAAATTTAGTGGAGTTCTAATTAAGGAAATTTCAAAATAACAGGTTTTCCAGCTTTTTGACTCAAGAAGTTCAAATGAACATCAAGTGTCAAACAGGGCTTTGCACCTTTGGCTGACAAGTGTAGTCAGCTGAATCAAACGCTTGAGAACCAGATTAATATTGATACTGCTGTATGTTTTCCAAAACTATTTAGGCATTTATAGTTGTAAGGTATAACTTTCAGACACATTGTGTAAACGATTATGCAACTTGAAATACTTGCTCTGAATGCTTCTCTGCACAAAGAATGAAAATCTTGCTCATCTGTTCAAGGCTTATATCATGCACAATCAATCACTATTAAGACAGCTCACACAAAAAGTGTGACGTTAGAGCAGTACAGAAACAAGAAGACAGAAAACACTAGAAGATTATGGAGGCTTTACAGGATGTTTTAGGATGAATTTTAGCCTTCATTCTACCTTTCCATTGACATGCTTTCTTTTTGCTAGCTTTCCCTAGACAACAGAAACAATCAGTATTCCTCTGTTGGTAATAATTTCACTGGCAGGGAAGTACAATTGATGTCTACCATACAAAGTGATAAAATTTCCATAATAATATGGTTTATCAATATCTGAAGGTATTTTCAAATTGGTCAAAAAATGCAACTCCAGCATGTTGAAAGGTTATCAAGGTAATGTAAATAAAACCTAACTCTATAATTTCTTAAATAAATCACAAAACTCTTGAGATCATGTATTGTTCAAGGAGCTACATTTTTATTAGAGTAGATACAACTGAAAACACTTGAAAAAATCTTGTTACTAAGATTTTCTTTTCTGAAATTTTTGCATATAAAACCTTAAAGTATTCATGTATGAATCTTTTTTTTTTTCTTTCCTTCCCCTTTGTCCTTTTTGATCTGCCTCCTATCACTTCCATGCTTGTTGCATACTGTAAAAAGGTTATGCCTACCCTCTGTCTTTGGTTTTACCCACAAGATTATGACAGCAGCTGAGAAAACAGGCACATGCTATTGGTCCTTTGCAAAATGCTGAATTACAGTACTCCATGTAATTCATAAGAATTCATGCCCTACTTTTTGGCAGCCAGTGACCTGCAGGTGTTCCCTATACAGCATTTAGCAATTAAATCTACAGTACATACTAAAAATTATTAACTTCCAGAGTAAGATCAAGGATTTATTTTTGATTCTTGTAGGTTACAGATTTTAAGGCTGTCATTCTAAAATTTGGTCTTCTAATAGTAAGACTACTGGGCAGTAATTACTTGCTAGGCTTTTACAAGGTTGTGAGTTGTAAAAAAAATCCTTTCTGCTAGGGCAGCCTTATTTACCACCTCTGATAAGTGACACATATTTATACTGCCTTGTATCAACATCAATAACAGCAAGACAAGTTCAGTGGTAGACCTACACATCTCACTTTGAAGGCTGCACTTCATACTGAATATGCTGATAACTTTATCAAACAGAAGCTTTCTGTATTCTTCAAAACTATGTCTTTAGGAAATGGACACACAAAGCAAGAGAGTGAACAATATTTTCCTTTTTAAAAAGCTTTAATTAATTACTTCTGAAGGCACAAGAGCACAACTAGTATTTATAGCACTAGCACCAAGAAATCAAAGTTCAATTCCCACCTTCAAAATGTGATGTCAAAAATTACTCAGTGAAACGAGATGCTTGCTCCAAACTGCTCCAGAAAAAGCCTTCCCTGAGTGGAGCAAACTACAGTCCAGGGTCACCAGAATCATTATGCAGTTCTGTAGTCAATGGATGTCTCAGGTTAATTTGTTTTCTCATTATATATTTTCATTACACATACCACCCATTCTACATGAACACCACAGACCCCTACTGAAAATGACTTTGGCTCTAACCTACCAGGAATCTTTTTGTTGAAGCTCATTTTTCCCCTCAAATCAAAAGGCTTGCCTGCTGTGCAATTTCCATAATCCCTGTTCGGAAAGCACTTTTTTCCCCTCTATTATGGGTAAAAAATTCAATTTGTCAACTCATCAGCAAAAAACTCCATCAATGCAGCTATCAGAACAGAATTTTTCAGATATAATTACTGAAGGATCATGTATTGATATTTCAAAAATGATAAAAAATGAGTCTGTAAATTTTAAGTGTATTCAAATGCAATCAGGATGTGAAGAAATGAAGTAGAGCTACTGAGTTACAATAAAACTCCAAGTAACTCCACCATGAATATATCTATCATTTACCCCACGGAATCTAAGAGACATACAGCAAACCTTTATATGGAATTTAATTTAGCATTTTATTGTGGATTTTCATTTTTACTGTTGCTGTTATATTGAAAAAAAATTTCTATTTTCTTTCACTCTTTGGTTTTGGTGAGTTTGAAGCAGCCAGATGCTGAGGCAACTGGCACTGTTACAAACCATAATGGCAGATTAAAGTTACTTACTGATAGAGAAAGACAATCTTTACTGGACCACCTGAAAAATTAATAAAACTGCCTCAGCTTAGTAACAGAGCTGTTCATTAAATGAGGACATGTTTCAGAAGGATAGGTACACGTGAATGTATATTTGCTCTCCAGTAAAACTAACTGTGGTAAATAGAATCATGTAAATGCAATATACAAGCTGACCAACATACTGTGGTTCAGAATGCCTCAACAAAAAGGGACTGTTCTTCGGGGGAAATGAAAAGCCGTCCATCCCTTCCTCACAGCATTTTCTCATTAGCAGACATTTGAACTCCAGACTGTAACTTTCCCAAGGGAAAAATACATTCAAACTGGTACTGACGTTACTCTTAGATGTTCCAAGAAAAATTACTTCAGCCAGACACCTGCTACCCATCCTCTTCCTAGCAGTCTGCAAACATACCATTCTTCTCAGGCAGATCTCAGACCAAAACCCAGCCTTATTGTAGGGAGTTTTTTCTCTATTTAATCACCTACATACACCCAAAGGTGTGGGAGGGTGGGGAGAATGCCAGCTGCATCAAAACCATCTTGTGAAACAGAAATGTAAGTTCTCCAGAAAAAATGTAATACCCACAACTAAAAATCATTCCGAGAATAAGAAATACATCAGAACTATAGATTGGGAAGAAAATTAGTAGTTATTTATTGTAAAACATCCTAATGAGAATGTACTGTTGCTGGGTTTATTTAATGAGTATTAAAAACGCTTCCTTATCAGTTCTAATTGCATAATAAATTCCTTGCATTGTTTCCAGAATTAGCACTAGAATTAGGAAAAACCTTGCTGGATTCTCTTTTAATTGAGTTCAAATAGATGGTTTAATTTCTGAAATGCTAATCTACTGCTGTGAGTTCTATATTTCATGGCACTTTATTTTTGATTGACATTGAGGGCTACATTTACAAGGCAAAGCCAATCTTGCTCTCTCCAGGAACTGATGCAGGCAGCATAGTACCCCCCTGCCATATTAATATCAGACTGTGAATCACAATCTAGTGTATAGGTTTACCCATGATATATCATCCTCACTTCCACAACTTCAGCAAAGAGACTGCATCTTTACAGACTACTGCCTCCCACTATCTCAAAGCATAATGATTGCTTTTATTTAAATTAGTAGTACAAATCTAGGCTGTGACTTCCTATTACTTAGTTTTGCAAACCTATTTCTTTAATTATTCAGTAAATGAACATAACAATTTAGCGCAAGAGAAACTGTTGCACAGTTCTCTTCATACTGAAAAATAATAGAAAAAACCTTATCTGTTTACTAAGATGCAGTCGAAAACCACTAAAAAGCTAGATGAAACAAATCGGCACTCTAAGAGACAGGCCTAGTTAATCTCACATTCTTTTTTCTTCAAATAATTTTGATGGTGGACTGAACATACCTATATACCAGATAAAGACTTCAGATTTGCATAATGAAAGTAATGAAAATCAGAAAAATAAATGTGAAGACATTAAGACTTCTAGTCAACCTGAGGTGTGATCCTACAAAATTTCTGAATCAAGGTCTTGACAATAAAGTAGCTCAAGCATTATTTGGTATGAGATTTTCTTCTCTTTAGAGAATTTATGACCTATCCATTGAGAATTACAATCATCTGATGGGACTGAAAGAATAGTGTTCTATATCTAGGTAGGTGCCTGAGGAGAGATCAGAATCTATAACTTTAGACTTTGGTGATTAACTTCTTAGAAAACATCACTGCAACAATAATAAACATGCATGATTTTTGTGAACACATGGTCTTTTACCTTTTGGAGATTTAGTCACATAAACATTTCTAACAGTGTGGGCAACAGAGCCTACAATGGAAAATGGGTTCATAAAGCAAAATACTCTGGGGTATTTTTTTTTTCTGAATAAAGACTTTATTAGCAGCTTGAAGCAGAACAAGGGATTGCCACCAGACGTACTGAAAACCTTATATGACCTATGTCCTAAGTGAACAACATATCAATCAGTTTCTCTCAGATTACATGTTAAGCACAAAATTACTGGTTCGACAATTCTCGGTAAAAGTAATTGATGATTTAATGAAGATCTAAAGGTTAATTAAATTAGAAAGAGGAGTTAGTATATAGTTGCTTATTTCCAACATTTGTTTCTCCCCTTAAAAAAAGCATGTCCATACATTTTACAGTTCATGAAGACAGATGACTCAGAAAATACATTACGCCAATAATTAGACTGTAGAAGGAGTAATATTTATGGGAAATTTGTAAACATTTTCATAGCTGAAAATGAAATAAAAAGCACTCCAAATTGCCATGACAACGAGTTTCTGGCTTACTTTGCCAAGCATGTCTGGGTATGCAGCTTATGCCTGAAAAACTTTACGCTAAGAAACATTTATAGCTGCTTGCAGAATTTCACTGGAAGAAATCAGGAACTACATACGGGAGAAACAGAAGCAACTCTAAACAGTCAATGGTGCTACTGCAGTGCAATAGCTAAGGAAGCAGCAGAAACTCAAATGTATTTTCATTCAGTCATTTAGAACTTGCATAGACAAAATACGTATTGATTAGGATATCAACGTGCAATGAATTATTTTAGATAGAAATAAAAGTCCTTTACGTTGCTGTTTATTTCCATGACAAAGCTTACAAATTACACTGGGTGAGCCAATTGATCTCAGATATCTGCATAGTTAAATGCTTGTATAATCAGAAGAAAAGAGTACAAATGAACTCCCCATAATCTAACTCTCACAAAACTGAAGCTAAGAACTATAATGACATGATTTCCAGCTTTCTCCTATGCATCTTACATGAAGATGGATTACAGCATCAAGTATTCCATAATCACCAAAAGCACGTTCGATCTTTGCTTTTACAGAGCTGCTACAATGCATGAGAAAACACATGTAGAGTTTTCTGGGGTAAGGCTATAAATATTCTCATGTATTTCCCAAAGGAAATTCAAAGTTTTCTACAGCTGAATAAATCGGTTTTCAAATTATACAAGTCATCCTGATACTGTGCTTCAGTATTACAGGTAATTATGCCCATTCCAATAGCCTGTGTTCTCTCTTTGCCCCCTGATGGAGATCACAGAGATGGGAAATGCCGTATGGGGTTTTTTGTTTGTTTTGTCTGTTGTTTTTTTTCAAGGTGGGAGGCACTAATCTCTGCTGAAGTAGAAATACTTTAAGATTCAAAACAACAGCCTATACACAAACCTGTCTTGAAGCTGACAATTGTATATGGCAAAAAACCTAGATGTATCTTTAAAATATTTTGGAGGACCATGAACGAATATAATTGTGAATATAGAAAGATAGCTTTTTGTTCAAAAGAATAACCACAGTTTTCTCTAATTAGCTGGACAGAGAAAACAGATCTGCCTTGCACCTAGCCCCAGACAAGAAGGATGAAGCTATAAGGGCCTAGAAGGGATGAAGCAACAACAACAGCAACAAAAGAAAATTGAGCTAGGGCCCCAAATTAGATTTACAAAGCTTTCCTGCTCAGGAGGGGTAAAGCGGGTTCATGTATAGATAAACTCTTTACATGGAGAAGTGTTGCTATTTCTGTGATAACACTGAAAAGCCTTTCTACCTGAAATGCAGGGCAGCTCGCATTCAGTTAATATTAATTTTCTTGAATTTCTCCATTCTGCACAACCTTTAAGCTAGGTCAGCCTTCTGCTAGGCAGGCTGAAAAATGTTACAGCTATTCTGATATCAAATCTTAGAGTCAATCTTTTATTGCCTGTCAATGGGGAAAATCTACCCAATTCACAGTAACCCAGAAAGTGGTCTCTCATCCATTTGAGATCAGAGAATGGTGCCCTCTGTTCTCTAAGGGTGTTCCTCTATCTCCTCTCCCAGTGGAGCAGAACCATGCCTAAGCCTCCCACCCCTGTATCTGTCTGAAATCAAACTATTAAAAGTATGCCATCTGGAAATACAGTTCACATCAGTCATGCCTATTTTCTCATTAGGAAGCCACAGTACTCTTTTTAGTCCCTAAAAGTCCTGCATGCACTATAACAATTGGTTTAGTCTTTAGGAAGCAATAGAGCAGGAAGAGAGGAAGAACTGGATCCTGGGAAGTTTTCTTATTCCTCACACCTTCACCAGGAGAAAAGAAAGGAGGCATTTTCAGGAGGCCAAGAGTGCTGCTGGGCTGGAAGGAATCCACAACCATTCATATCATTGAGGCAGAAAGTTTGGCACACTTGAGAGAAAGCCTTGAACAATGTGAGGCTTAGCAGCAGCTGGTGCTGGTAGCGGGAAGCTGGGCAGCCTTGACACAAGACAGGAGAAGCTGGGAGCAACTCGCAGGGCAGGCAGGCAATCAGCAAAAACTCCACCTGCCCCACAATGCCCACTTCTGTATTTTCTGTGAAGTAATGGAAGACAATTGAAGTGAATCTACTGGATGCTAACTACCTAAAAATACAGCTCTGTGGTCATCCCATAGCACTAATAAACATAAAAGATTGCCATGCGTTCATTACTTTGAATAAACAAGTAAACAGACAGAAGAACATTTTAAAACAAGGATTCTCAAGCAGAAAGTGTCATGCTTTACTGGCAATAATACAGGTTATAAAAACCATATAAGGTACTTTCTCTAGAGGATTTTGTCAGCTTTATCCATACTATGCTCCAGAAACCAGGAGTACAATGGCAAGACACTCAGTTGGGTTTGGATAACAGGGAATAGGCAGACCTGTCCAAAGAAGCTGCAGGAGCAACAGGTTCATCAATGGTGAGGGATCTGCAGTATCCCTGGAACAGTGTGAGGATGACACTGGATCCAGTGAAGCATGGAACAGTGCCAGTTTTTTGTCAATTGAGGATCAGCTGCAGACAATTTAAGAATCACTGTTCACCCATCCATTACTGCCATCAGCAGCAGAACTAACATAGCAGGAACTCTTAAAAGTTTTATGAAAATTCTCCCTGGCAATAATAGGACATGCCTTTAACAAAGCTGGCAAGATGCATTAAAGCTGTCTCCCTCACAATTATTCCTAGCCTGGTAAAGTTACATGAGGAGAAAGTGAAATGGAGAAATTTGGCATGGAAACATCTAAGCAAAAAATACATAATAAAGCAGATCTTGGTAACATATGTTTCAAGACCAAATCCAACATCTACTTTATTTTTTAAAGATGTATGTACTATCAGAATTATATTCATTTTTAGAGGTTCTGCCATGAATAAAACATGTATATTATGAACATTTTCCATAAGAAGGCACTGAAAACATGTTATCTATAAGGCGGCTATAAAAACACAATCAATTATCACCAGAATTATTCTTTCAAATGTTAGACAGCTTGAGGTATAGCTTATTGCAAAGCCTAGAGCCTTTGCAATGAAATCTGTATTCCAGCGGGGGGGGGGGGGGGGGGGGGGGGGGGGAGGGAGAACAACTAATTAAAAGAAGCACTTGTAGAAACTGCTTTTTAATATGATATTGTGTTAACTGATTACATAAACCCTTCAAGTCAAGAAATGGTTTAGTCGCCCACATCATGATTAAACCATCTAGTGGAAATTGTATTTATTTTGCTTATAGGTACATTTCTCTTTCCCCCTCATTCTATGTGTGTGTCTTTATGTATGTTGTTACAGTAAGACATTTAATCAAGCCCTTTTGAAGTGGTAGAGTGGAAACAGCTGTTTCTGACAATGTGCTGCTGACATGGGGTTTAAAGCTGTCATGAGCTCCAGACTGCAAGCAGCACTAATATGTGGTTGGGATGGTAGTGACTTGCAGGTCACGGCAGCTCCTTGAGGAATGCTTCTAAGCCAATCAGCTCAAGGTGGTGGCTCAAAGTCTTAAGGCTCTGGTGAGATCTCTTTCATTTTATACTCAAGGTCACACTTCAAAGAGCCCTTTCTTCTCAAAAGCCATTGGCCATATGTGGCGGTTCTAGAGCAGCTTTTTAAACATTGGTTGCTTCGAGTTCAGACTTAAAAAATTAGAAATGCAGTTCTATTACACAAATGATGTCTTAAAAGTTGAATCAAAACTGAAGCTTAAGTCAATACCTCACATTCTTGTAAAGAATGGCAATTTAAAGAAAGTTTCTGGATGACTGATTTTTCCCCAACAAAGTGAGCTTAAAGCTCATGTTTTAGAGTGCCTAACAACTTGTTAAAACAATTTCCTGGTTTGTGAACATTACAAGATGTAGGGCACCTAGAAACCATCTCTGAATACAGATTTTCCTCAGCAATACTCCCACTCAGAATAATTACTGCATAAAGGTCTTGCTGTCCAAAACACACTGTCATTCCTTCGTGCAACTGAATTTATTAAAATTAGACTAATGTGATTAAGGCAAATCCAAGCCAACACTGTTAGAACAAACACATATGTGCTTCTCACTGAGAAAGCTCTAAAATTATTTTGTTTTGATCATGGTAAACACATAACGTAGGAGTGCATTTTTTGGAAAGTATTCGAAAAGATCCAGGGGCTAGGGGAAGCTAATCTCTGCAGGTTACCTATAGAGTTGAAGGAGGAAAAGAGAGTCCTGTAAGAAATTACTCATAGTAAATAAATGTAGATTCCTTCTCCAAACTGCTTCCTGGATTCCTCTCTCCCCCTTGCTCTCCAGGGGAATGTCAACTCTTTGAAGCTTATTTGGAAATAGATCGACGTAAATCTTGAGAATGCTTGCTTCTTCTGTGAAGTTTAAGATAAATGATTCCCATCTCCACAGCAGCCCTATATTCTACAGAAAATACTGTTTTTCTGAAATTTGACTGGAAATTACTTTCACAGAGGATAGATACACACCTACTACAAATAAAGCCAATCGTCAACATTATTGAGAGAACAGCTACATCTAAATCTGGAATAATAATACTAGCCAGATTTGATTTTTCTTTGCACCCAAGCTGCATTTCAGCAGATGCTGCTATTCTACTGAAGTGTTTTAATTCTTTTATACTCTGCAAAGTGAAGGTGTATCCATAAGCAGAGATGATGCTCAAGATGTGGACATACATTTTAACACAGCTGCGTTGTATTCAGTTGTTCCTTTTACTGGGTATCATTTTTGGGGTTTTTTTTGTTTTTTGTTTTTTTTTTTTCCTGTAAATACTTCATTCATTGTAATAAAGCTTTTCACAGAGAAAAGAAATGGTATTTTCAGTATTTTTCAGTCCTCTCAGAATTAGTTCAATGATGAATGAATCACACCCAATACTACAAAAATAAAATCTTTCTATGTCTGCTTTCTTAAAAACAATGGCTTGCACGTTTCAGAGAGGTTACATTTCTCCTGTAAGTAAATACTATTTTTCTGGGGATGTTTTTAGCCTCCTTAGTCACAACTTTTATAAAAATGGATTAGTTGAATGAGAGTGACTCAGACATAAAGGCACACTGGTTGCTCACTGTTGTGGCCCAATCTTGAGATACTGAAATAAAAGAAGGCTTGCTTAGGAGACAAATGCTGTCTGGAATAAAACACTGAAACAAACAACTAAGTAGTTCTGAAAGCCATAACCCAGTTGGCCATTTAAACTGGACTTGGGTGTAGAAAAGCTCAACAGAGCAGCTTCTGGATCCAAAGGGCTTCTACACTGGGGAGCAGGGAAGGAAGTATTGCGTATGAAGTGTTGCTTCATTCCAAAACCAGGAACAGTTGAGAAACCAAAGAAAGGGATGCAAGAGAAAAACAAAGCAAGAATGCTAAGAACAAAATTGCGTCACGAAAGCTCAATGAACACACAAATCCACTAACAATCAGTAAAGGCCTGAGTTTGTAGTATTACTAACATCTCTTCTTGCTGCTAAGGATGGATGTGGTTCTAAGAAACCTGATCTGTTGAAGATGTCCCTGCTCATTGCAGAGGGATTGGACTAGATGACCTTTGAAGGTCCCTTCCAACCCAAACTATTTTATGATTCTATGGTATTTTATGGTAGCGATATTAGAGGTATTGCACAAGATGTAATAATTGTAAAGAAATTAATGCAAGAGAATGGAAATCTGAGTTTTGTTTCAGGCTGCACTAGCTGAAAATCTCTTAAGAGCCAGGCACAGGTCTAATTCTTTAGAATAACTGATAATTTAGTTGTTTTGCTACAGTGAATAAGAAAGGAGTTGGTAACAGAAAAATGGATTTTCAACTTGGGATCTGGAGGAGTGACTGGGGAACCACAGGATGAAAAAAAAAAAAAAATCATGTTGAAAAAAAGCAGAGAGCCAGTTTATTTGGGATCCTGATCAATAATTCCCTATTATTGCACTGGAAGGGGGAAGGTTCTTGTTAAACGGATGCTTTTAGCACTTAACTATTCTAGGAATAAGGCTGATCCACTGCACAGAATGAGACTTCAGCGCTGCCACAGTATTCTCACTGAGAGGGAATTTGGGAACAGACCTCTTAGCTACTAACGGTAAACAGATGCACACTAATGTATATTTATAGATATGTGTATATATATGGAACTGTACGTATGCATACATCATTACATTACATCACATTCATACTACTGTTATTTTGAATCATCTGCAAAGAAATGTTCCTAGATCATTACTAATGGATTAAAAAAACATATAATTAAATCCTTCAGCACTATATTTTGATTAAGGATATTTCTTTAGCATCTTGACTCACATAATGTTGCTGAACCTTCATATTCATAAGACAGTGAGAGGATACACAGGCTACATCCAAAATAAAAAATTAAACTGTGAGCATTTTCAAGCTTTGAGGACGGCTCCTACACAGCTCTGGACTGGGACACTTGCAGTTTCTCAGACAGTACCTGGGAACACTCTGAGAAGCCAGTTGGACCAACACTAGAGAATAGTCCTGGGCACATTTAATTCATCAGTGCAGATGTAGCAATGAAGCACACAGGATTTCACTAATTTGCATTCCACGCTCCTTTGCAAAGGTCAGGAGCTTCTGTCTTAACCATGTCTGCATTACATCACTTACTACCTAGAAAACTTCCGGAAGTGGCTTCTTTTCCTCTCACTCTGAAACTATTACGGTAAATTTGAGAGCTAATAATAAGAGAAAGGATATGTATGACTACTTCTGGCTTTATTTTCAGTCTTGAGAGATTGCTCTTGTACAGTCATCAGATGGTTGATGCTGGCACTGAAAACAAATACCTTCCCCAATCTGCATCATTAAAATATTTTTAAAAAGTCATGAACTATATGCATGCTATGCTTAGCTAGAAAGTTAAACTTTACCATCCTGAACATAAAAGTGAAAATATCTCTCATGAAACCCCACTTGGAGTCCTGTGTGTAGTTCTGGTGTCCTCAGCATAAGAAGATCATGGAGCTGTTGGAGCAAGTCCAGAGGAGGGCCATGAGGATGATAAAGGGGCTGGAGCACCTCCTGTATGAAGTCAGGCTGAGGAAGTTGGGGCTGTTCAGCCTGGAGAAGAGAACGCTGTGTGGTGACCTCATAGCAGCCTTCCAGTATCTGAAGGGGGCCTACAAGGATGCGCGGGAGGGACTCTTCATCAGAGACTGTAGTGGTAGGACAAGGGGTAACGGGTTCAAACTTAAACAGCAGAAGTTCAGGTTAGATATAAGGAAGAAGTTCTTTACTGTGAGGGTGGTGAGGCACTGGAATGGGTTGCCCAAAGAAGTGGTAAATGCTCCATTCTCGGCAGTGTTCAAGGCCAGGTAGGACAGAGCCTTGGGCTACATAGCCTAGCGTGAGGCATCATGCCATGGCAGAGGGGGTTGGAACTAGATGATCTTAAGGTCCTTTCCAACTCTAGCCATTCTCTGATTCTGTGATTTGTAAAGAAAGCCAAAGCAGTACTTATTAGATTTTTACTTAAACTAATCAAAATTAAATGAAAGTTGCTCTAATAAACTGTTCTGATGATCCTATCCAGCAAAAAGGATACTTTAGTCTTAACATGTAAAACTTGGCAGCAATACCTGGAAATACCTAACTTTAATAGTACCACTGTCATGAGCTAGAAACCCTCAGTTATTTCCAAAGCTCTCTGAGAAACTTCACACATATAATCATATATGATTTTATACAAATATCAGAAACTCAGAAATACATTTAAAGATTTTAAGAGTACAATGAAACACCGAAAAGAGAAGAGGAACTGTACCAACTTTCAGGCAACTGAGGGAATTCATTCAACATTTAGATCCATGCAGAAAAAAACCCCAAAATTCTTGCATCTGAAAGCATATGGAGTTACAAAGTCTAAATTGTTATCTCACAAAGTATGAATTTGTGAAATTAAGAATTTCACAAAGAATTAAAGAAATACACAGATTCTTGAGTTTTAGTTTTGGTTGGTTTGGGGGTTTTTTTAATTTTTTTAAGAGATGGTGTGGAAGTGTGTAATTTCATATGAACAAGTTATTTTTATTTTGGGTTATGGGGATTATATTTTGTTAACCTGTTTTGAGTCTTGGCTGGTGTTGCTTTTAATTCTTAGCTCTGAAAACTCTTTCATTTTAAGCCTGTTACTTTTTAACTTTTTTTCTTTTCTCTTGACTGAAATTGTTAATTTGCATCCTCAAATTTGGCACTATAGAGTTCTGAGACAGGAATGTGTTCTAGATTTGATTTATTGCATAGACAAAGTATTAGGTATTTGAAATCAATTCTGCCCCATTTATATTCATGAATGTTTCTTCTCAAATGGAAGGTAATGGAAAAGAAATAAAACATTGAGTAAAAAATTGTAAAAAGAAAATATTTTATTTCTTTAGCTCCTGATGCAATAAATTGGAAATAAGCTTTTCTTTTTAAAAAGGGTCTGTCACCTATTTCTGCTTCAAGCAATAAGCTTTTCTTTGCCAATATACAACAATCTCAGAGGTAAATAGCTCTGAGGTAAAATCATCTTTAACTCTGTTGAACAACAATGTTTGCCAGAAGTTCAAGGCAAAGGAAAAGGCATAAATGTATTGTTGAAAACACCTTAAACAGTGGACCACAGAATAGACCTTCATTCTCTTTTACTAGTGAAAATAAATGGAATTAGGAGAGCTTTCCAAACTTAACACACCTAAAAGTAGATAAATAAATCTTTTCCAAGTACGTTAGCCAAGTAAGACTTGTTGCTAGAACAGTCCACTGAGGTAACTTAAAAGTATAGTGATTGGTTTGACAAATGAACAGCTTTATCTGACTATTCAATAATTAACCATTAAAAAATCATAAATAATATAGGCCAAAAGATGAAACATTCCAGCAAGAAGTTTCTCCTCGATCACAAAGAGTTCAGCACTGTAGCATGTTCATCAACTTAAGTAATGGATATCATTAAGAAGGTACTTACATTAGGTCTTAATCCTGCTGCCATTTCATAATACTTCTCAGCTTCTTCATTGAGACTGGCTTGTCTATCAGGGCAGAAAAAGCCAATACAGTTACACCTCATTTTCCTTGGGTTAAAAAAGAAAACATACCTAATGAAGCATAGCTAAACCAAAATACTGCAGCTACTCCCCATTGCTTAAGGATATTATCATAACAAATGCACAAAGCACGTAAATCTAAAAGATACTTTTTATAGTTCAGAATGTCCAAAGAATTCTCTTTGCCTACCTTATTTCCTTTTTAGTTCTAAAATTATATCAGTACACACAGGAGAGAAATGAAGGCAGCAAAAAACTCAGCTGAGGCAAAACCAGAGACATACCAGTCCTCACCACAGGAAAATCTGGCTTGTTTTTTGTAATTAGCCATACTTTCACAGTAAATTATGAAGCTGTAGATTATACAATAATGCAGTCCCTTTCATTGTGCTTCCCCAAGAACACTATTATTCCAGATGGGAAAAAAAGAAAATGAAAATCAGAGAATACAACGATTTTTCAAAAATAGATTTTCATGATGCAGGGAATTCATTCAGAAGATAGAGTTCTTATTTCAACATTTACGCACATTAGTCTGAGAGGGGATATAAACTTAGATTTCATATTCCAGGGGAATAAAATGAGTTTCTGGGTATGGGAAGCACTACCAGTTCAACACTTTTTTTTTTCTTTTTTTTTTCTTATTAATATAGTTGGCATCTATAGTCTCATAGTAGTTTACGTTTTATTTGTTCCCCTGAGTTTTCAGTTTAATGTCTTCAAATGAAAATGCAATACGTTGCCACAGAAATCCAAACACGTTTTTGCCTCAACAGGCCCCTTTTTTCTCTTCTCTCAAATTCCTCTCTTCTTCTTTTGTCTTGTTCTTAATTTCCCTTCAACTATTCATTTTAGCTTCTGGTCCAATGAATATCAGTCAATCACATACGTGTCATGAGAAGGATGTTAAACATGTAAGAACAACCAAGCAGAACTATCAGGCAGGCTACGTATCTTCTGCTAAAGTTATTTGCTTTTTATTTGCTCTTTTTTTTTTTCCTATGAATAGTTATTTCCCTTCATAGGAGAGTTAGGACAAGAGTTCTTCAGCTTATTTGTGTTTATTATGTGATTACAGATGCATTTCTGTGACACATAATGGCAAAATTGGAAAACACAGATAACAGTAAGCACTGAGTAGGGCTGGTCATTTTTTGTTTGTTTGTTGGTTTGGTGTTTTTTTTTCTTTTTCTTCTGCTTCCAGGAACAGTTACTAGGTCAAAGTATATCAATCAACGGAGCAGTTGCATCTGGAGATTTTACCTTGTTCATTACAGGAGATTTTACATGCTTTGTTATTCAGTGATCAAACTGTATTCTAATTTCATGTTCCCATTCATCCAAATTTTAAACATTAGCCACATAATACATGATAGGTAATTAATGCCAGTCAACACATATTGACAGTTATTGGTCTTGGGAGCAGAAAGGGAAGAAGGATAATCGCTTTGAAGTTTCCCACATAATTCACGTGCAAGCTGAAACCACTGCTTGACTAACAATTTGCCAAGTAGAACCTGGTTTATACCTGTTAACTGTTTTAAATTAATTTGCACATGTATCATTGACTCAGTGGTTGCAGTGGTTAGGAATGTCTAATGACTGAATGTCTAAAAAATTAACCTGTCATTTAACCTGCTTCTGAATCACTCCTGCTGGGCGTTAATAGTACTTGAAATGACTCAGGGGTGCAGGGAGGGAAATCTCATACTTCCAAATTTCAAGATTTACTACAAGGCACATAAAACATGTAACAGAGCTTGCCTTTTTTTTTTTTTCTCCCCTCCTTTTTCCTGTTTGCACAAAGCTGTCAGGAAACAAAGCATTTCTGAACATGGTGAAGTTCTGAACAACAAACAAGGTGCCTTACTCAGGAGGCAGATACAGATGGTATACTTCACCTCCAAAAAGTGTTGTTGGCATGTGAACATGGAACAAATGAAAATTCTGTCTCCTTTTAGCCCAGTGGCAATACATGGCTTGCTTTCCTCCCACATGTACATCTTGAAACATAGATCATCAATTCCTAAGTTGAAATCAGTTTGAATTTATAGTTCTCCATTAAAAATGGTTTATAGAAATGAATGCACACCACAATAAACCGGTGAGGAAAATGTCAGTTCCATTTCTGGGGCATTCAGCAACAGCTCCTTTAGTTAAGATACAGCAGAATTCTGGTTCTCATTTTCACTGGAAATCTAAACTAGAAATTCACTATGTTAAGCCTTGGAATGGCTTTCCCTTGAGAAAAATTAAAGGCAGAGAGGCAGAAAATTGCAGTAACCCTACGCCACTGACCAGTAAAGGGTCCTGGATCAATGTCAAACAATGGAAGGACAGTACTAAAGGAACTGTAATTCATATTAGAGTAAAACATTAGATAAAATGTTGATAATTACACAGAAAGGAAGAAAGAAAGCCAAGGGAAGTCTGGAAGACAGTCCTTTTCATAGTTACAAGTTATATTTCAACTTGTATCCTAAATCTCTTCGTGAGGACTGACCTTGAAAACACACCTGATTTTACCCATTAACACCTAGTATTCAATCTTATTTTAAGGGACAAAAATGTCTCTTCTTTTTATTCTTTCATATCTCTTAACCTGAGCCTTCAGACCTAACAGTTCCCTGGTTTTTGTTCCAGCTGACTGCCAGTGACACCTCATAAATGAGCTTGACAACATATCGCTCTTCGGGTCTCCTGACACACAGTTACATTCAGCTTGAATTCATTTTGAATCTTTATGTTATGTTGATCACTGGAAAAAATATTGTTCTAAGAGACAAATAACACCAATGCTGACTGGTTTAGATGCATAAACAAGTGAATTTTAACCTGCCTATTTCTTGGTATAAGGCGTCTGTTTTGGTTTTTTTTAAGTGAAATCATGGATGTCAGTCCAGCAATAAAGTTTTCTTCAAAGAGATTCCTATTTTAAAATACTGAATGTTGATACTCAGCATTCTTAATGGACCTTTCTGTGCCACAACAAAATCATAATCAGATTCTACACATGTAGCCCTTCATGCAAATTCTTTGTTTACAAAATTTACATGGACCTATAGTTACAAAATTTATATAGACTATAAACTTAGCCATGAATACATACATATATGTATTTAAGCACATAAGCAGTAATTAAAGAATGAATAAAATCTGTTTAGACAATGACACTGAAAAACAAAGACAATGTCATGTAGTACTGCTCTAATTTAGACTTCTGTTTTTAAATAGCCAATAAGCATGCTGTAACTTCATGTAATATAAGTTTTTCCCAGAACAACCCACTTACAGAAGCATGAAAAAAACCAACTGTTCCTACAAAATATGCTTGTAAGCAAAGCTCTTTTTCCTATGCTTGTTTGTATTTGGAGACAATGCGAAGCTCTTTTCCTGTTTCTAATTAGTACGGCAGTATCACCACACTGCCATTCCTCATTCTAAAAGTAATCATTCCCTAGATCACAGGAAACCTATCTCATGGCAGCTCACCTCAGTATACAAATACAAAGTGAAACTTAGCACTGTTAATACTTGACTTAGTCAGTCAAACTATGGCAACCAAATGGCATTACAAATATATACTTTCCTACATTCCTATAAAATTTATCTTTGCCAGAAAGGCTTCAAACTGCTATAAGCAAGAGAGCATAGCAAACACTACAAAAGTAAAACACGTGACCAGTTACTGTTTTAAGAAGAATGACCCAAACATAACCCTTGAATGAAGCTGTCTGGAAAACAAATTTGTTGAGAAAACAAATTTTACAGGCAAGTACTATGCAAGTTATAAGTTACCAGACTGTTGCAAAGATATTAATTACATTCATCCCATATCTCACTCCTATTACAGATGACTTGATTCATCTGGCACTGCATTATCAGGATCCTACAGAAGTCATCTAGGCAAAAAATTAATAACTATGCTTGTGTAGTTAGGAAGAGGAAGGTGTCTTAACAATGCATACAGATCTAACTAAGTTGGTTTTTTTCTTTACTTCAGTTTCAGATTTAGTCACAGAGAGGCAGTAAACAATGTTAGAATACCTGACAGAAGGAGCAGAAGTCTTTCTTGTGACTGCTAAACTGAGAACAGGCCATCTATAAATACACTTACTGCATTTGGACACAGCTAACAATTCTGTTACAAATTAAAAAAAAAACCCTCAACAAACTGAATAAAACTAACCTGCAGCATTCTAGTTAAAAATTTACAAAAATTGTTATTCCTTTATCCAGGTTGCGTTTTAATTTAAACATTTTTCTCAGCAAAAGGAAAAGGAAAACATTTTAGTAGAAGAATAAATTGGACTTGGAGGGTATGTTATGATTGTTTTTATTCAAAGCAGCTGTAACACAAATTTGAAAGAATTTGCCTGCAATTCTGAAGAAATGTCTACATGTTTCTGAATCCTGTGACACTCCTTGGGCTAATGGTGGAAACAGGAGTATGACAGGGGAAAAAGATGATTCCTTTCTATTTCAGCAGAACATCACTGCATAGAGTACTTGGTCTGAAAAAAGAAAATTAATTAGAATTTACACACAAATCTAAGTTGCTGCTATTACCTCCCAGTCATTTTGGAAACCTTGCATCATCCACATTAAAATAATTTTCTGTCTTTTAGTACACAACACGTTTTAAAATTTATTCCTTCTCTCTCACAACAGTGAATTCACCTCCATGCCCTGTAAACTTCTATAATGTATGTTCTACCTCACAGCTGTGCAGTCCATTTAAAATTCTTACTTACCAGTCAGTTTTTATAGCTCTCTAAGGTACCTAAAGAGCAGTTGGTCACCTACATGAAACGATTATATTTATTCATTTTAGTCTTTCATTTATGACTGTTAGCATCCACAGTTTCTAGTTGTGTCACTCTATGCCAGTCTGAGTACTCCCTTCTTTCCTTTGTCGTATCGTGGTATCTGCTTTCCTCTTGGAACCACCTCAGCTCTCCATCATTTTAAATATCCTAAAAATCAGCTTCTTCTGAAGTCCCACAGGCTCATGACGGATTTGTAGCTGCTTTGTCCTAATGTATGAATATACATTCCCCTTGTCCAGCAGTTATTATGTAAGCAATATATTGAATAAATTACTAAGCAGTGAACAAAGGCAGACAACAGAATCATAATGTTGTACCTAAAATCAGAGAGATCATAACACATGAGGTTTTAAGCAAATAGTTGGCAGCACTGAATTTCACTTTGCCACCCTGACTCTTGCTAAATCCTCCAGATCACTTCAGACTCCCAAAGCATATTAGGAAGACATTATGATCTTTCAGAAAGAAAGCTGAGTATTTAAGTGAAAAATTAGACCAACTGGGTATCCCTAAGGAGCACAGTTGGATTCTAGGTAAACAAAACCAGTGGGCCTTTTTCTTCCTTGTTGTTGTTTTGTTTTTAAGCAGTTTGGTTTGATGGATTGGAACTAGATGATTTTAAGGTCCTTTCCAACCCTAACTATTCTATGATTCCTTTTTTTTTTTTTTTTTTTTTTGCTTACAGTTTAGAATCACTGAGCTCAGTGCTGGTCAAAGCCTCCCAAAAAAGTGTCCACTCCCAACCAGATCAGGTAGGGTAACCATGGCTGATGTATACAGTAATACAGTACAGCTGTATAGCTCTTACTCTGAGAGTGAAAAAATAACTCATAAGCCAATGTAAAGATATGCCTTCAAAACGTGTGATGCTTCACACTGCTCACAGAAGAAGAGATTTATTACACCTATTCCCAAAATAATATTGATCTATGCCACCACATTTTAAGATACCCACAATCATGCCATGAAACTGTCTTCCACAACACACTCACTGAAGTCAGGAGACTGACACATTCTACACCCTTCTGGATTCAGCTTTCATGCCTAACTTGCTATGCTTCTGTCAGTGAATTTGTTTCATTAATCTAAATGTTTCAAACTACTGAATTCTATCTTGAGAGATATCATTCAGAAAATAATCAGGGGGAAGGGAAGGATCCTTAAAATAGCTCATATACTTGTGGCAGGTCAAACTATTGTTTACCAGTTAACCATCTGTCTTGGTTTGCTTTTTAATCTACAAGCAGTGACAGTTATTTCTCAAAGGGTGTATTGGGTCTTATTTCAAAATCCTGGTATAGCAACCTTCATTCTGAAACACAGACCACTTGTCTGAAGCCAATTCTACCTGCTCTTTAACACCATTTTCTTTTCATTTCTTATCCTAAATATTGAAAGTATAATCAGCCAAGTGAGATACCTTCATCAGAGAAATTATCTCAATAACTGGTTTGTGTTAATGAAGTCTATTTTTTATTTCCTTTTTCATGCATTTTCCAAGCATAGATATGATCTAAATGAAATCAAGTATCCTCATAGTTGTTAAGTGGACAATAGACAATAATTAGTTATCCTAGAAATAAGCATGGAGGATACTATTACCGTACTGTGAGTTTAATGATAATGTTCAGGCAGAAGCTTAACGTTACTGCATATCTGGGTCTGACAGCTTTAAAAGGAAAAAAAGTAGTCTAAATTTTTATTCTACTCGAATAGGAGAACAATTAAACATAAGACTAAATACTAAATCACAGATTCAGATAATATCACTAAGTGCTCCTGTGAGTCTCAAAGTCACCATTAGCCTGGCAATATTTAGATTTCTAATTATTGTAGTGTTCCCTACTGTTCTTAACATAAAATCTTGTGTTTTCAATATTCCATAGTTACACCCAGATAAGTCTATTATTTTCAACTGCTATGCAATCTAAATTTTTAAAAATCCGGTGAAAGAAAATTCTGCAGATGACTCTTCACAAAAAAACCCACTTTTTCTTGTGTGCAAGCAAAAAGGATTATCTGCTTGCGAATAGAAATTTTAAAAGTAAGAAATTATGAGGTAAGGCACAGAAAATCAGAAATAGAAAGTGCTAAATCCTGCAACAGTTTCAGTCCAATTCTTTTTATCTTATTAGCAATATTGAATTATTTAAAAGAGTTGCTGAGCTTTAAAAAGGACCCTGTGTAAGCAAAAGTTGTAAAGACATTTTTTTTTCCTCTAAAAGAGGAGAGGAAAATCAAGTAAGACAGATGCAAAAGCACTAACCTGAGCATATGGGCTGCATTGAAAACAACATCGAATTCTGTGTTATCCAGTTCAGCTGCTTTTTTTGCCATCTCAGCTGCTTCTATCAGGCGGGATTCTTCTAGGAGGAACTGACCTGCAATGTAGTGCATGAATGTGAGCTCACAGAAAACAACTGATGGATAATACCTCAGACAATATGGTTAGGAAAAGGAATTTAGAAAACAAAACAAAACAAAAAAGTCTCAGATGTCTAAGATTCAATGTTTAGTCATTGGTTGATCTACTCTGTATTTCAGTACCTTTAAAATGTAGTAAATATAGGAAAAAAATGTAATAAATATGACGAGTAGTAACTAACTGCAATATTTGCAGAACATATTTATGAAAAGTGAGAACAACACAGCAAAACTCAGCTATCAAGAAACAATACTCCCATCCCCGAGAAGCCTGACATTTAAGAATTTGCCCTTCTACCTATACCCTGATATTCACTTCCTCAAAACAAAACGAAATAAAATCAAATAGCATCTACAGTAAAATATATTCCCATTTAAAAGCATATCTCAGAATCACATGAAAATATTTTTTACATAAATACATGCAAACATATTCAGCTTTAGAATTATAAATGACACTTTGCCTTAAAGTTATTAAATATATAAATATATATAAATTGTATATATTAATATAATATACTTGATGAACTGGTATTTTATCATGTATTTCAGTAACACTAAGAGAATCACAACAGGTAGCTTTTTACAAGTCTCCTACATGATGCTTACTTTTCACATGAAAATACAGATGGCTAAAATCAAGTGACTGAATTTTTTACAAATGACATTATCATAATCATTAAATCAAGTTTAAACCGAAAAGAATGAATAATTTAGCATTAACAAAACTTCAACTCAAGTACAGTAGTTTCAAAACAAAACACGTAATAACTAGTAGAACTCTGTAAGAATGAGTTTTCCTTTGAAGAAGAGGTGAAAAAACATTTCGGAAGGTACTCAAACCACCTTATTTCTGCTTCTTTTAATGATTTTTTCACACCTAATTTATAAAATGTGTTATTTTTGGATCAAGGACTTTTCAAAGGGTTTCAGCCGTCTAGACTCTGTGTCTACACAACTTTATATTTGGAAAAGCTATCTTAAAGTATGGTGATTATACATTCCAGTGTCCCATCCTTCCTTTTTTATCTTACTTTGTAAAGTAAGGTCACTCCACCAAAAGTCCACCAAATCATCACTGGCCACAAGCCTCTTCAGGAACTTGCAATGAGCAAAGTATTTCCTCTCATGGGGAGGGATTTTCTCTCTTTTCCTTCTGTCCTTTCCTCATACATTCCCTGTTACTTTCATGCTCGTTATATGCTTTTGCGGATTAACTTAACCAGAGCTAGCAAGGTCTGTAGGGACATAGTGAATCCAGTGATGCTTTGATACCATGAACCTGTTCACAGAAGGAATTATCTCAATACAAAAAGTGATGAAAGACAGCTTTCCTAGCTTTTTGTTTTCTCTGTGGATACATTTCAACTTAGCAGAAGATGGAATATTATTTACTCAGACAGTCACCTATATCTTATTCAGATCTGCAAAAATCTGTGCCTTTCTGCATTCAAAGCATAAAGTTTGCTTGCTTTAGTTACATCCACATTCTAGTGTGTGCCATCCTTTCATGCATTATGATGCTTTGTGTTCAATTTGTCCAGAAACAGGTGATTTCCACCTTTCTCAAAAGCTTTCTCACACAGAACAAAGTAAATAAATAAAAAGAGAGAAAATCCTAACAATAAAACATACTTTGAGAAAACTTTGGATTACAAGAAATTCATTTGTCTTTAGAACTAGAAACCATGGTGTCCTAGGTTCAGTCGTAACGGTTATTCTTCTCCTTCCTAGTAGCTCATGCAGTGCTGTGTTTTGGCTTTAGTCTGAGAACAATGCTGATAACACACTAATGTTTAGTTGTTGCTAAATAATGCTTACTCTGATCAAGTACTTTTCAGTCTCTCATGCTCTGCCAGTGAGAAGGGACACAGGAAGCCGGGAGGAAGCAGAGACAGGACACCTGACTCAAACCAGCCAAAGGGGTATTCCATACCACAACATGTCATGCCCAGTATATAAACTAGGGGGAGTTACCCAGAAGGCCCAGATCACTGCTCGGGTCGGGCTGGGTATCATTCAGCAGGTGTGAGCAATTGCATTGTGCATCAATTGCGTTTATTGGGGTTTTTTTATCTTTCCTTTTTAGTTTTATATTTTTTCCCCTTGTTATTTCCCTTATCATTATTAGTGATAGTAGTAGTGGTTTTGTATTATACCTCAGTATTTGGACTGTTCTTATTTCAACCCGTGGGATTTACATTCTTTCGATTCTCCTCCCCATTCTAGGGGGAAGAAGTGAGGGAGTGAGCAAGCAGCTGCGTGGTTCTGAGTTACCAGCTGGGCTTAAACCACAACACATGGCTTGACCCATTAATGGAAATCTTTTATGAAGGGAAAAAAAAAAAAAAAATTTTTAAAAAATTGACAAGACCTATAAATTAGGTTTTTTTTATTTTTTCTTTTTTTTTTTTTCTTTCTCAATCTAGTGGAAATACCTGAGTGTACAGGTGTGTGGTGGGTTGTCCCCTACCAGTATCCAAGCACTCATACAACTGCTCACTGCCCCAGACCCCAGCTGGGTAATGGGGGAAAATAGGAAGAACAAAAGTAAGAAAACTTCTGGGTCAAGATAAAGATAGTTCAATAGATGAAAGAAAGAATTAAAAACCAAAAAACAGTGAAGGAAATTGCTCACCACTTCTCATATGTAGTCTGATGCCCAGCCAGTTTCCATAGGCTACCTCAGAAGCCAAACCCTCTCTTCTTCATCTATCCCAGTTTCTATTGCTGAACATGACGTTATATGGCCTGACATATACCTCTGGCCAGCTCAGGTAAGCTGTCCAAGCTGTATCCCCTTCCAATCACCTGCCCATCTCCAGCCTACTCACACAGGGGGCAAAGCGGAAAAAAGAGAAGGCCTTGACTCTGTTCAAACACTCTTCAGTAACAGCCAAAACATGGGTATGTTATCAAGTCTGGTTTAGCCACAAATCCAAAACACAGCATCAAGCAGTCAGCTATGAAGAAAGTTAACTCTATCCCAGCCAGAGTCAGTACAAGGTGGAAACTTTTAGTTGAGAATTGATTTGCCAAGTTCTCCTGAAAGGCAGACTAATTTTATTCACGCCTCTAAATTTAATTTAAAGCCTCTAAGTAGAGACATTCCATTTTGCAAACATTATCTGCCGTTCATTTTAATATGATACACTGAATTCATATGACAATGAAGTCGATTGGTACTTTACTGCTGCACTTTCTTCATTAGAAATCAGACCTATGAGCTTTTCCTGTCCAAGCCATAAAGGTGTGTTTCTCAAGAGAAGAGCACGAGGAGGGAAGAATATTGCCAAGGAGTTGAAGGTGGATTGGAAGGTCTGATCCACAAGACCCTGGATCCAGCAATCACTTGTGTGGGTCTAAATTTACATGCAGGATTTTCTCCTGTGACAGGCAGCTGGCAAACTGCATGATTTATGAGAGATTGCCCAGTATCACATCCAGAGCTTTCTTATTGCAGGTGTCATGACTCCGACTCTTGCCAACAACATAAATTTATGAGAGACTGCCCAGTATCACATCCAGAGCTTTCTTATTGCAGGTGTCATGACTCCGACTCTTGCCAACAACATAAATTATGGTAGTCTGATTGTTTTCTTGAATCAGAACCAGCTTTTGAGAAAACAGCTTTCTAGAAGCTCTGTATCCCAGATTTTCCTTCTTCAAGGGAGACATATTTCTCATTACTATTTTGCTGAAATGGGAGTGGTAAATCCACAGTCCAGGTTCAGGTGTGACCTTCAACAACACTGTTCTTTGCCTGGAACAATGTTACTTTTTTAATAGAATTTTCCACCTCTGTTGTTAGACAGCACAGAGCTGAGGGTGAATGTGTAGTCAAGAGTTTTTAAAGACCTTTGACAGCAGAGAACTGATTCAATATTTCACTATCCACATAACAATTTTCCCCTAAACTATCTAAGCATCAGAAATAGCATAAAAGCTGACAAATTCTGTCAGCCTTGTTTAAACTTACTTTTTCTTGCAAATTGTCAACAATAATTTTGAATCTACATTTGACAAAAAAAAAAAAAAAATTTTTGAGGCAATATATGCAAACTACTGAAAAGTAAGAGAAAGGTATATATGTAATTTAAACAACAACCAAAAATTTCCAGTTCCTAAGAGTTGAGGAAAACCAACTAATTTTCATCTTACATCAAAATTTTTAACAAATCTTCATTCACAGAGATGAAAGCATACAGTTCTCTATGTGGTATAACTATCTTTCTAAAATGATCATGAACATTTGTGAAACATTTTGTTAATACATGCGCCAATACCAGTTTAAAAGCCATACATCTGAATTGGTAGTTCTGCTTTGTTGTAATATGAAAGGAATTAATTGGTTGGGATATGCCAGCGTGTAGCAATCTTTTATGACCAGAGCACAAAGGCATTAGTACCTTCCTCTACAATGGGTTCAACTATTCCCTACAGGCACTATGAGATTCTTTTTTTACTAGGTAATAGTGCAAGTTGCACCAATCTTTCTTTAACTGAAATATTCTCTCTCTTGTGCTCACTGGCAAACATTCTAAGGTACTTTGTACCAGAACAGAGTAGGTTTCTGAAATAGCCCATCTTGCTCCTGCTGCTTTTGAAAAGAACCATTTTGAATGTTCTCAGAACACCGTTAGTTTTGGACTTACTCAAACTTCAATGACTTACACTTCTGTCCTGATATCTTCAGTAAATCCAAGCAAAACTGAGTAAACTACGTTGCGAATAAGAAGGAAAAATCCTCTAATCCCACCATAATAGAGAATAGTTAACATTTTCTTCTTTTAATATAAATTTGTCACCAAGTCTTCTGCATCTTACCTTCTTCAAAAGATTTTTCTCCTTCCATGGCAGCAACTTAAACAACTATATTAACATGAAAAGTGGCTATATCAAGACCATAGATTCAACTGTCAAATCTGTTTATAATAAACTTCACTGAAAGTTCTTTCAGAAGCACATTCAACATTGAGAATTTGAAGCTGAATATTTGTTGACGCTGTCAAAGCATTTCAAGTTTCAACAGAAACCGGAATACAGACTGGGTTCTGGCTGACCCAGCGCATCGTGTCTTGTCTTTGAAGCACACAGAATTGAACTACATTCTCACTGGCATGAGCAGAACTGCCACTGAAGTTACCATCAACTTCAACTCTGTGGCAATGCAGAGCAAAAGAGCAGATGCAACCAGAGATTTCTGAATGGAAAATTTCAACAGCATTCTGTGGAAGAAATGAGAGGAGAGACCTTGTCTCTGAGTTGATTTCCAAAGCTTGCCAGGTGATGAATCAATGTTGCAAGATGCCAAGTCAAGAGACATGACCTAATGTAACTGTCTCCTTTAAGAGTTTCAAACCAGATTCATTGGCTGTGAATGAGCAGTTCCCAGCGAAAGGGAATGTTTGCTTCAAAATCCTGTTTTCCAAGCCTATTTAGACAGACAATTTCTTGCTGAATGTATAATTTTACAGGGGAAGCAGAGAGAACTTTTATCAGGAACACCTAAATGGTAGCAGCGTTCTGGTTTGTTTTGCTGCTCCTTATATCCCATCCTATATCTAAAGCTGTTCTTTGGCTTTCTTGCCAGAAGGGCTTGTGGGGACTTTATCCCCTCAGTTGGTTCCCATGGAGATCATTTCATGCAAATAAGATATAAAGAAAGGCTACATATGCCAGTGGGTGCTTGTAGTTGCAACTTCAATACATGCACTGGCTTGGAAAAAACTTTTAACTAGCCTTTTACTTTGTCTGAAAAACTTACCTGTTACACCTGTGCTAAATATACCATTGGATGCCATCCAGAGCACAGACAGAGATAAGAGAGAAAAAAGATAAATTGCAAGCTTTTGGGACTTGATGACTGAACTTGTGACCATATCTGGATTACCAGAACCTCTCACTAAAATGAAAGATTAATGATGAAAACACATAATTCAGAGGACCTCATCTTTTACAAACACTAAGGAAGATTTTGGACCCTAGGTCATTCCCCAGACACCTGATGATGTATAAGGTTTGGAAAAGTGAAATTTAGATGGGAAAGTCCTATCCATTTGCATTTTTATAGCGGCTCCATGCTATTTCTTCAAAAATCCTTATAATGAGAAGGCACTTATAGGTCAAAAAGTATGGCCATTAACAAAGAAGTCTCCGTTGTTCATGCCACAGGCTTTTTCAGTTCCTGAAACCCCATATTTTGGCAACATGAAAGAAGTATAAAGCCACATTTCTAGCCCTGTCTCTGATCTGCAATTTCTATGCACATCTCTCTAGCAGTCTCCTATCATGTGCTGAGGAAAGAGAGTCAACTATGTATTTGGGATGTCAGAATGATGAGATTTAAAGATAAACTCAAGGGAAGAACCAGAAACATAGAAATTCCACAGCATTTATGGTCAGTGACCTGGCTTGTTTGGAAATACGCCACTGCATTCCACTTAAGTGATTGGTTCTAAAAGGAGGTTGGAATAAATAGTTATTATAGTGGTTTGTAATAATCTTCTTTTAATGTTGTGTGATAGCAAAAGCCTAGAGAGCAACAAAAAGGACTTGACAATTTAGGTACATATGCCTTCGTACACTCATCATTCACAGCTGCCAAGAAAACCGCAAACAAGACTTCGTATTAGTATATTCCTCTGAATAGCTCAATTGCATGTTCGATTTCAGTTTAGAGATAAGAAATACTGTCTGTGTTAATAGTAGCTGAAGATTTTCTTAAAGTTATCGGAGAGTGTTCTGGAAGCAGAAAGGTCGTAAGCTTAATGAAGTCTTTCTGCAAGTGAGTTACATCTATCTTCCTGTTTTGGGTCTAGGAATCCTGTTTTCCTGGAATTACATTCATTCATACTGTAGGAGAAGGTATAAGCTGTAGTCCACTGCATGCCCAAGACAGAGAAACCCCTCTACTAAAGAATGCATATATTCTATGAACATGTGTTGAGTACAATAAACTTGTTTTACGGTTTCCCTACAAAACCATTATATATTTAATGTTAGGATTTCCAAAAGATTTTAAATGGCAAAAAGCTTTTTGTTTACTGAAATGTTCTTGAGTGCATACTGGGAAGGCTGGCAAAGTGACTTAGTGAGGGACATACTAGATATGGTTGGCTGCAAACCATCCCATCAAGTAATTTAATTTCTCAATATATAATCACCATGTAGCATCTGGTGTTTCCAATGGAGCAGATCCATGCACTCTATTTTATTTATCATTTGGCATATACTGCATTTATTTAACCTGTCAGTCAGAAATGGACAATTCATTCACCAGAATTATGCACTGTGAAGTAAGTTTTATTCGTTTCGTTGACAAAGATAAAAACCGATCTTCCTATGGACTAGAGTGACATTTCTTCCATTGGCATAAAACTCTCTTGAAGAAATGAGTAAGACTTTGTTACTAGACCATGGTTGATATTTCTCTTTCTTATCAATACCCCTTTGACATTTTATTTTTCATTATTACACTGTTTTGTTCATAAAATCTTTTCCTTAAATATATGGGAGGAAAATAAAGCTCTCCAGGGCTGTTCTTCAGGCAATGAAGAACAAAGACACAAAGTTCCAGCAATGTGACTACATGGAAATATTATAAATGCATCACATCTAAGAAGAAAACTGAACCCGCATCTGTAAACATATGTAAAATCTCGCACTTACTAGTACATGTCAGTGCATGACTTTAAGACTGAAAAAAATACTGCTTGAAAATCCACTGCTATCATATTTCAATTAAATTTATTTCGAAGCTTAAATTACAGCAGTTCCAATCCATTTTCAGTCTGGGACTTACAAGTGATAAAGCAGTCATCTTTGGAGGCCATATACAAAGTACTCATAGGCTCAGGTGAAAATTTAAGCATCAAGAAGGGCTAAAAGCCCTGGGCCGAAAAAATTATTAGAAAGACTTAGGATGAAAGTGGAAAAAAAAAAAATTAAAACAGCAGTTAACAAGTTAAACTTGTGTTAAAAAATAATAATTAAAAAACCCCCCAAAACCAAACCCCAAACCAGATAATATGAAAATACCTATAAAACCAACTAAATTATCACAAATTCGGAAGTGAAAGATAATGAAAAAAAAAAAAAAGGTAGAATGTTTGGGAAGATGTTAACGTGTTACTCCTTCAATGAGCATACAGCTAATATGCTTCAGTTTTACCTTATCTGACAGTGTATTTTTCATTTTGTTTTATATCTGTAACTGGGAATGCACTGTAAAAGGCAGATGAACAATGTGAATTGCCTAATTAAGTAAATGCATAATTAATCTAATGAGAATAATCCATTTTTTTAATGAAAAAGGGATCATTAAACAATTTAGAGTTATTAGAAACAATGTATTATTCAAAGGAAGCTATTTTAAAAAGAGGTCTCAATGGTGATTAACAAAACAGATTTAATATGAACATCCTGTTGGGTTCTAGACTTCCCCGTTCCAATTAAGCCATTGCAAAGGTAAGGGAGAGGGGACGTCTGTACACACATTTATTTGAAACCTACTTTCTCTTCTTTTCACCACTCCATTTTCATTAAGTTGAAGAGAGGCCATTATATGCGCTTTAAGAGACATGGTAGCAAACCCTGGTTTTAGCAAACAAGCTAGCAGCTTGTTTGCTAAACAAAAGTGGCAGGTTTAGCGAAACCCGCTTCAGTGGGTTTTTTATTATTATTATTATTATTATTATTTTGCTTTTAAACAGCAAATTATAAAGGAAATAAGACAGTTTGGGAGGTAAAATGTTTGGATGACTTAAATTTCACTGTAAATTTAAGGGTTTCTTTTTTTGTTTGTTTGCTTGTTTAAGTGAAAGCTAGTACAGAAAGCCTTCAACAACTTCAAACTCCTAAATTACACTACATCCTAGTAGCTATCTCAGTGAAAAGATACTGAAAATTTTAGTTTTGTTTCTTTTCAAACAGATGAGCACTTAAGTATTTCACTGTTTGAAATTCATCTCATCTCTGTGCACTAAAAAATTTTATACAGAATCTTTCTTCACGTTCTCCTGAGATAGGCTCAGTGCAGACAGAAATAGGAGATCTTTACTTCCTTTGTGAGTGGTCAAATAATCTCTGGGCCATAATGTCACTGGTCTGACCTGGCTGAACATTCCTATGTTTGGCACATTTGTTAACAAATTCAACTTACTGACTCTTTAGATCCCAACATGTTCTTCAAATATTTATACAAAAATTCCTTTGGACTTAATTAGTTTGTAAGTGCCTCTGTGGTTTCTCGGTTTGACACCTGGATTCATCCCACCTAACCATAGGTATTTAATCAAGGCAACTGGGTTAGAAAGAGTCCTCTTAATGGTCAATGGAGATTATTTCAATTATCTCATCAATTTGTTGATGACAGAAGCCACCAAGGTCTTGCAGGATCCAAAATGGCATACTGGAGTTAAATGTTCAAAGTAAAGTGGGATGCATAAGAGCCAATACCGTGAGTAGATGTGGGTAAGAACTTTTGAAGAAAACTTTACTGGGGGGGAAATATGGAAATGCAAAAAGAAATAAGCATTTATTAAGGTTTAGTCCAAACTGTTCACTCTAAGTCTTCTTTAAAAAACCTGTATGAAAAATATCCAATTAAAAGCCTCCAACTTTAAAGGAGCATTCAAATATAGCATCTGAAATAATTTCTGCCAGTGTTTTAGTTTTAAAACTTGTAGGTTGTGCCAAAAATAGTATTTTCATTGAGAATTAAAACAAAAAAATTGTACTGGTGCTTCTGCAGTCTTTCATCTGCCACTTTTTCTTCTTCCTGATTCATACGCAGTTTCTCTCTTTCATCTGTCAGGTGTTTCTGGTAGCATACCATGTACATGAGTAGCTTGTATCAGATCAACCATCAAGACTCATATACTCATATGACAACAGTTTTACAGAAATTCTAGATGTTCAGATAACTGGCATACGAAGAAGAGGGGAAAAGAAGGGGAGAATTGGCAGAGAATTAGCTGAGAATTAAGGGAAAAGAAGGACAGGTGAGCAGCTGCCTGCATTTCAGCCTGAGAGGGGACTGCCACCCTCTCTGGTCACTAGAGTAAAAGCTCATTCCTCTTATGTCCAATGAAGTGGCATCATGTCAGCAGTGTGCAGGGATTTATCTCTTTTCAGCTTTTCCACTAGTTCTCCTTTCAGACATCTTGAATCACACTGAGTTTGAGAAACACTGCTTTAAACCTAAGTCCACTGAAATCCAAAGACAGTGAATTACCTATACAAAACTAATTCTAACACTACCTCGAGAAGTGTGCTGTGATGGTATTATCCAAGGAGCAACCATGAATCTGTTCACCTCTCAAAATTTTCCAATGTAATACAAACATTTTCCAATGTAATACAAACGTAAGCCTCTTAAAAGATACAGTATATTGACAGTTTTTCCTGATAGCTCCAAAAAAAGTCCAGAAGGTTGGAAGTCAAAAAGAACACCTGCACGTCCAGGGAGCACAAATTATAAGTGTGTGCATCCATGTTCACTTGGAAGAAAGTTGTCAGTCCATTTATTTCTGCTAGTCCATCAACACACTTTTTCTGTCCCAACTGACCACTCTTTTCATTTGGTTGTTCCATGAGCTATGCGGTTTTTTTAGGGCTAATGCCAACTAATTTATTCTCTGTTCCAACATCTTCATGCTGAGAAAAAAAATAATCTCTAAGATTTACATGGAAAATACAGATGTATTTCCCCATAGTTTAACACTTGGCATGTGAGACACAGACTGTACCTGTGACAAGGTGTTAAAACAAGTTAATGAGCGTTAGAGATAAAGCTTAAAGTATTTACTAGGGATTCCTGTGTAGTATTTGGAATGTCCCTGGTAACATACACTAAAAAATCCTTATCACAGAATCACAGAATAGTTAGGGTTGGAAAGGACCTTAAGATCATCTAATTCCAACCGCCCTGCCATTGGCAGGGACACCTTGCACTCAACTGAGATGTCAAGTTGGATGGAGTCACCCAAGACTCCATCCCACCTGGCTTTGAACACCGCCAAGAATGGAGCATTCACAACTTCCTTGGGCAACCCATTCCAGTGCCTTACCACCCTCACAGTAAAGAATTTCTTCCTTATATCTAATCTAAACTTCCACTGTTTAAGTTCAAACCTGTTATACCTTGTCCTATCACTACAATCCCTGATGAAGAGTCCCTCTCCCGCATCCTTGTAGGCCCCCTTCAGATATTGGAAGGCTGCTGTGAAGTCTCCACGCAGCCTTCTCTTCTCCAGGCTGAACAGCCCCAACTCTCTCAGCCTGTCTTCATATGGGAGGTGCTCCAGCCCCCTTATCATCCTCGTGGCCCTCCTCTGGACTTGCTCCAACAGCTCCATGTCCTTCTTATGTTGAGGACACCAGAACTGTACACAATACTCCAAGTGAGGTCTCACGAGAGCAAAGTCTCTCCTTCAAACTGCAATCAATACAAGAAACAGGTGGAAGGGAAAAGAGAAAGAAAGCGGTGAAAAAAGAGGAAAGAAAGCGGGGAAAAAAGGGGAAGGAAAGGGGAGGGAAAGGGGAGGGAAAGAGGAGGGAAAGGGGAGGGAAAGGGGAGGGAAAGGGGAGGGAAAGGGGAGGGAAAGGGGAGGGAAAGGGGAAAGAAGGAGTGAGAGAGAGAGGGAAGGAGGAAAGGAAGGAGAGAGAGGAAAGGAGGAAGGGAGGCAGACAGGCAAGAAGGAATCATTTATTTCAAATTTTACAAAGTCCTGTGCCCAAAGTGACAAGGCTTTGAGATCACCTGTCCTACATAAACACATAAGCCACGCAGAAGTAAACCACATCTTCCTCATAGCTACTTTGATACAAACATGGAGTAACATCACTGAATTTGATGAGGTGATCAGAAGTCATGCCATCAAAAGGAAAGGTATCACCATCATTCAGTAGAGTTCTCTGTGTATAATACTCCATGACAGAGACCTAGTGACTGGTGTAGAGAACCTTCCTGTGTCTACAGCCTTTCAGCATCACATTTTACTATGCTGGTATTCCAGTGACTAAATTTTGCCTTTCACTCCTAATCTGCAGAATCTCATTTATGTTGCAATATCCTCCGCACAAGGACAAGGACACAGAAACCACTTTTTGAACCTGTGACACAATAAGGGAATAATTCGCTAAAGTTTTTAGGCAATAATCTTCATTAGGAAACAACACACCATTTTAATATTGTAGTTTGGTAACGAAGAAGTCAGTACTTCTGAGATGAATGATGATTTGAATAACCTTGCTTTCAGTTTATAGGGGACTTGAAAATGACACAGAAGAAATATTGCAGGAAAAGAGGCTAGCTGATGAAATAGTGAGAGAGATAAAAGAAAAAAAGTTTAGACCTGTAATAAAATATATACAATCAACTTCAATTACTGGAATGGATAATCGAGACCTTTCACACTAAGTAAGGATAGATTTCTTAATAACACAGGCTAGAAGGGGCTTGAGTAGGATTTCAAGAAACAATCTGCTGCAACTTTTCCTCATTATTTTGAGACATTAACTGTACTAATATCCAATTGAAATAACAGAGCTTATCTGCACAAATATCCGTATCAGATTTGCCTGTACAGGCATAAATAGAAGACAAGGTTACCAACTGCAATGATCCATAATAATGGATCCATAATAAGGCAAAATAATGCAATGCTGGCCTACATTAATTTAAATACCATAACATTTTCTAAATTACAACATATGCATTGATTCTTGGAGTCTAGGATACAGAATTTTACACTGCATAGGACCAAAGAGAAACACGACATGTGAGCAATTCAGGAAGAGATATCACACAAAGTAAAACCACTGTTATTATGTGAGATTAATTTTCCCTTTTGACCACTCATTTTTATTTATTTTACATTTATCAGTTAGAATCAGAAGAGGAAATTAAACAATATACAAAGATATATATAGTATGCTTGTGGTTCCCTACCTTCTTCTTTAACTAAGATTAAATTTATTACTTTTTTCTATGTTTTCCAATTGGGACTACGTAGCTAGCATTTTTAGATGTGTCTATTATCAGCTTTAAAATACAGTATGAATTAGTCCATAAATATTTTTGGTTCCTTGGGACTAATCACATCTGGAACTATTTTTTGCACATCTAGCATAAACAATCCAAAGTTATAAAGATACCTTCAAATTATCTGTGTACTTTATGCATATGCATGGCTCAGTAGGACAAAAAATAGCCAACTTGTCAAAACTTTTTGTAATACTTATCCTTTTCAGCCATGAAGATGCTAGGAAGGAGGTAGATCTAAGTCTTCAACAAAAAGCAGATACCTCAATACATAGAACTCATGCACAGTAAAGCATAACTTCTAGTTGCCCACCCAGCAAGAACCAGCAAAGTTAGGCCAAAACTGTTAGTAATAATATTCCAGCTCATGAAATTTTGAGATATGGCAATAGTCACCTTTTTTTCTTTCCCAGAGAGGCAGCAATGCTGAAATTTCTTTCACAGGAGGAAAGCTATGCAAAATATTAAAATCTTCACTTTTGCCTCTGCAGTGATTAACAGATTGATGAAGTTATATTAACAGGTAGATGAAGTTATACATGACAGATTAGTTTCTTTTCCTTTAAAGAAGATATTTTGCCAATAGCACTTTTCAAATCCTTAATCTTTCTGAGAGATTAACAGCAAGCCTGCAATATGTGTGAAAATCTTATCTACCTGAAACGTACCATAATGCATATAGCAGTTTCCTTTGGTAGGATCCAACTGAATAGCCTTCATAAAGTACTTTTCTGCCTCACTCTTGCGTCCCTAAAAAAAAAAAGGGAGGGGAGGGGGATTATTTTAACGGTGTGTCACCATGCAGCAATCACATACAGTTACAATTTCCAAATTCCAGGCACTAGAGAAAAACAACTACTATTATCACTAGACTTAACCTAAGTAAATATGAATGTTTGAGTGTTACAGCAAGTTTTGTGGTCAGCTACTTTATGTTGTTGATCTCCAGACTGAGGAAGAAATGTGTCCAACATTGTCAATGTCCAAGAAGTAAGGAAGTGGTAGAAATGTATTGCAGAATATATTGTAAAGGCCTTTGGGTGAACATCAAGATCCACACTACTTTTCTGGACAGGCATCAGGAGAAGCATTACAGACCCAAGCTAAAATCAGAAGGGAATGTAGGAAAGAGCTATAGTCATGCTCTTAAAAAAAAGGGGGGGGAGGGAGATAGTGCGAGCAGAACATGTTTTGATTCTACGAAATCGTAGAATACCTCAACTTGGAAATAACCCATAAAGTTCATAAAATCCAACTCCCTCCTTCTCGCAGGACTACCTAAAACTAAAACATATGACTAAGAGTGTCATCCAGATGCTACTTGAGCTCTGACAGGCTTGGTGCTGTGACCATGACCTCAGAGAGCCTGTTCCAGTGTCTGATAACCAGCTCAGTGAAGAACCTTTTCCTAGTATCTAATCTGAATTTCCCCTGATGCAGCTTCATTCCATTTCATTGTGTCCTAAAAAAACCCTATATACATAGCCCACAGTAAAGTCACCACAAACAAAGGTATATAAATAGAAAATATTTTGGATTTCAATGTGGGAAGTAAAAAAATAGAAAATATTTATAATTTTGATGTGGGAAGTAAGATTTCATCAGAAATTAATTCTGTCAACCATAAAATATAACAGAAATTGAAAAGATAACTTTTAAAGACAATCATCAATGTTATGACAAAAAAGACAGAAAAACCCCCCCAAAATCCCAACAGAAATGGTGGTGAAAAGAGTAGACATGTTCTAAACCAGAGATTTTCTTATCACTGAAATCACCAAGCCACTAAAATTGCATTGTAGCATGTAAGTGCCAGACCACGTCCATTAATGGTCATTACTCTTTCCATGTAGAAACCAGCAATATTGGGTTAGCTTAGTCTGATATCAAACACAAATCACCATCAGCTATTCAGTAAGATACCTGTAACCTGTTTATCCCTATTTCCATGAAATTAGTTGCTTCTGTATGTGTTATAAAATAGGCGGCCTCCAGAATAAAGAACAGTTAAGCTTAACCACTGTGGAAGAAAGGCATTGTGGTCTGCATCTCTCAAGGTTGCCTTGAGTGTTATTTCACAGATATAAGCATACAGTCTTTCTCAAGTTTTGTGGTCTGGAAACAGATACTGCATACATCCTGCACTATCCCACGAGTTAACATAGGAATAATAACAAGGTCTGTTCGTGACTACAGCTGCTCCAGATTCTCAGTATTTCCCTCAAGGGCCTTAAAGACAACAAAATAAAGACAGAGAAAGAACTTGTGCAGCACACCATGAACTATATCAAGACCAGGTTCCATCAAAACCAACATAGAGGCCATATTTCTAAGAGATCATCCTGGCAGAGATGTAAGCAGGCTTATAATTTACAATATTTCAGTTTCACAAAATAAATGTTCATTGGAGGTAAAAGTTTAGCCTTATTATTTAGTAAACTTTCTTTGGTAAACCCATATACCTTAAAATCATATCCACATGGCAAAAGGCTCTCGTCAACCAAATGGTGCAATTAGAGAACACTATTTCATATTGCAGTGTCTCTCATCCCTGGTTGGTTTGTTTGGTTGGTTGGTGTAGTTTTTGTTTGTTTTTTAAAATGAACAAAAACCCCAAACAAAACCCCATATGACCTGTTGGACTGAGACCAGGGGAGGACCACGATCAGAGAGCTGGAGCACCTCTCCTGTGAAGACAGGCTGAGAGAGTTGGGCTTGCTGAGCCTGAAGAAAAGAAGGCTCAGGGGAGACCTTAGACCTGCCTCTCAGTAAACTAAATAGGGCACACGAGAAATCTGGAGAGGCACTTTTTACAAGGTCATGTAGTGACAAGATAAGGAGTAATGGCTTGAAACTGAAGGAGGGTAGATTTAGATTAGATATTAGGAAGTTCTTTACTGTGAGGGTGGTGAGACGCTGGATCAGGTTGCCCAGGCAAGTTCTGGCTGCACCATCCTTGGAAGTGTTCACAGCCAGGTTGGATGGGGCTTTGAGCAACCTGGTCTAGTGGAAGGTGCCCCTGCCTATGGCGGGGGGGGGGGTGTGTATGTGATAATTAAACACTAAAATTTACACATTTAACTCCAAGGTTAGCATTCATAGTCTGGCAAAAGTTACCATGACATCTGTATAGACCAGCCTTAAGGCTTTGAAATGACAGCACCAAGCATATATATCACTAATACTGACAGAACATGTACAGATTTTGCATCATTGCTTTTTGTTTTTTAGCAGACTAACATCATTGGTTTTAGCTGGTTGCACTTTGTGTCTATTTCTAGAACATAAAAGGACAGTTCATTGATTACAGTCACAGAATACGTAGCTTCTGCCTACAGAACTATGAGTATAAGGCCACAAACATTTGTCAGACATGATTAATCTATGTTTACTGGGATCACCAAAAACACATGACTGCTCTACACTTTTTGGCACTTTCCAAATGGCATATTGCCCTCAAGTTCAGGCCAGTCAGGAGACCTGGAGTACATAATGATGACAGATGCCAGCATACATAGCCTCAAAGGAATGACTGTACTACTAACAGTCTCTATTAACAGTCTCAAATACTCATTAACAGATAAAGAGGAAGTCCTGGGTTCAGCTTTAACAGTTATTTTTCCACAACGGGGGGAGAAAAATCTTACATTATATCACCCAAGATATAAGATGATCTCACTATAAGGATCATAGAATCATAGAAGGGTTTGTGTTGGAAAGGACCTTAAGATCATCTAGTTACAACCCCCCTGCCACAGGCAGGGACACCTTCCACTAGACCAGGTTTCTCCAAGCCCTGTCCAACCTGGCTGTGAACACTGCCAGGGATGGAGCATTCAGAACTTCCTTGGGCAACCTATTCCAGTGTCTCACCACTCTCACAGTAAAGAACTTTTTCCTTTTATCTAACCTAAATCTCCCGTTTCGGGAATTAGGACAGTTCTATATGTTCATGTTGGCCATCTTTTTAATATACCCACGTTTGTCAAAAATTAAAAAGAAAAAAAAAAAGAATAAAAGAACTGCATTTTAAGGAACCTTGCATCACATTATCTAAAATGTCCTTTGTGGTACCATCTGTCTGCTGCTAAAATGCCAGTACCTTGGCACAGATTTAGTAAACATTAGTTTTGTGTCAAATGATATAAAATCCAATCACTTGACATAATCAGGCTAATTTAGCATTTATCAACTTTTTTCAACCATTCAATGTACACCTTAACTACCATAACAGAATGTATACATTGTGTAGCTAAAGACAGCAATCCCTGCCATCCTCCCTTCCCACTGTATGTTTTCAGTGTTAAATAAAACACACGGCATAAGAGAACAAAATTCCAACTTTTAAAGAAAATCCAAGTAATTGTTTAAACAGCTGAAAAATAATGATTTGGGGCAGGAAGGCATTTTGTGTGCATGTTCACTGTTATGTGACCCATACAAATGCAGGCATTGAGAGTCACTGGAAACCTCCCAATTTCTAGCAGCAGGGTGTGCAGTTGTATATGCACAACCACATGCTTTGGCAATTTTACAAAGCAAAAAATGAGTTTACAGCAGCATGATAGCAGACTTATTTGAAGGATAAAAAAGTTATTCATAAGATTTTAATGGAAGGACTTGATGGCTCTCAGGATTAATAATGGGATATGAAATACCTTTCACCTGTTGGTCACCAGTGCACATCCCATCCAGGTCAGTAGCTAATGCAAAGGTGCTATCTAACAGCTACTGGTTTGCTCAGGAGAAATGAGTGGGTGGTCCTAGCCCAAGCCCTAATGGAGATCCTCTGCACAGACGCACTGGCATATTTATGGCTTTTTCAGTGCACAGACCAATAAGACAGAATCATAAAACAATGAATGGTAATCTCATTGATGGGGAGAAAAAAAAGGTAACATAATGAAGACACTGGAAGGCTGTGCTGATATTCGCCTTACAGGATCTGGACCTTATTCTAAAGCCTATAATGAGGACAAACATTCAGCAGTTTTCCATTAATAAGGAAAACTTCATTCCACCCTGTGTCTAAATAAAGATGAATTCCCCATGATTACTACCTTCAAGCAACACCACCAAATCTGAAAGGAAAAAAGTGAAAGTAACTGACATATGACTCTTATAACTTAACACAGTAGTTGTCCTGGCTTTCAGAAATACACCACAAATCATGCAGACTTCAAATCAGAACAGCTGGTTGCTTGCAGTTTTGGAAAGCAGTTAATTTTTTAAATGTGAATTCAGAAGCTTGATTTTTAAAACCAGATCTTTGCAGTTGACTGAAAGAGGGTTTTTGTTTGTTTGATTGCTTATTCCCTAGAGATTGGGACAATGGATCTGACCTTGCTACTATGGTCAGACATACTGCTTAACAGGGCTTTCCTACAAAAGACTGTTATGACAAACATGACCAACAAAAGAGAGCTAGCTAAGGGCAGTTGACACATTAGTAGAAGACCTGTATTTATCCTTAAAATATCAAAAATCTGAGGAGAAAACTACCATTTTTATATCCACTCCGATTTTTTTTCCCATATTGTGCTGGCAAACTGTGCCAAATTCATGTTGAGGCAGCTGTGCACTTCAGGCTACTGAAGGCCCAAGGACCCTGAGATGCTAGTAAAATTGGGAAAGATTAACATAGCTAAGCAGCTCTGAATAACCCTCTTGTGGAAACTATGATGACAGAGTGGCAACCAGTAAGGTGGTTCAACAAACTAGGTGGTCTCTGCAACTTAAAACAACTTCACATTTTGTAAATATTCATCATTCTTTAAAGGATGTAAGGGTTTAACTGGCAGATCAGAGACTTCACTCTTCAATATAGTTTTGACAGATTTAACTGGTAATAATGTGAGTACACAGGGAACTCAATTTGTGCCACAAATGCAGTTGACTGCACAATCTGCTCAAAATTTTTTTTGGCAAGCATTCATATTTTTAACAAAAAGAATCAAATTACGAAAAGATGTCTTAATGGAAGATTGATTAAACTGTGGACACTGATTAAAGAAAAGAATTATTATATTACATATATCCTTCTTCCTCTCTAGGACATTTTAAAGTCACAGAGAGACTACACAAGGATAGTAAAAAGCTCTGAACTGAACCTGTGACTTCATTTCATGTTTCTTTAAGTTACTGCAGACCTGCACATCTGTTTCATAACCAGTTCCTTTTGCCTTACAAAAGTTGCAACAGAACAGGCAAAACACAATTTAAATGGTATGATAATGAGTAAATTAGTGATAAAGTGCTCAAAAGTTTACTTAGCCAGACTAAAGAAACAGGAACTAGAGAGCTGCATCTTACAATGAGGTCACTGACAAATGCAAGCTCCCCATTCCTCCTCTAAATATTAATACTTCAGCTTTAATACCTAGTATTTAGTAGCTAAATGGATTTTTCTTTTTCCCCACATTTTGCTTTTATTTCTACAACTCTTCCTTCTTCACTCTCAATCACAATGTCAACATCCTGCACTATAATTTGTACATGAAATGCTAGTCCCGCTGAAACATGTGGAACTTGCATTATTCAGATCACAGGTCCAAAATTTATCTCTGTCTCTATAGTTCCTGTACAACAGAGATACATCTTGCCTCTTCATCCCATCTTTATTATAACAAAATAAAAACAACTTAACATGGAAAAGAAGCAATGACTTTCAAAGTTAACCAGAAAAACACACACACAAGGTAAGATTTGTAACTAGAAGTGATTTGTAATGATAAGCACTATATATTTCATCAGAAAAACAAATAGTTGTGGGGGAAGGAGTTTACAGTTATGCAAAGCCCTTCGTTGCCCAAGTTATTGTAGAATCTTAAAATAGTTAGGGTTCGAAAGGACCTTAAAGATCATCACAGAATCATATAATCATAGATCGTATGCTTCCAACTCCCATGCCATGGGCAGGGACATCTTCCAGTAGACCAGGTTGCTCAAAGCCCCATCCAACCTGGTCTTCAACACTTCCAGAGATTGGGCATCCATAACTTCTCTGGGCAACCTGTTCCAGTGTCTCACCACCCTCATGGTAAAGAATTTTTTTCTTATGTCTAATTTCTCCTCTGTCAGCTTAAAGGCATTCCCTTTTGTACTGTCACTACATACTCTTGTAAGAAGTCCCTCCAGCTTTCTTGTAGGCCCCCTTTAGGCACTGAAAGGCAGCTTTAAGGTCTCCCCTGAGCCTTCTCTTCTTCAGGCTGAACAAGCTGAACTCTGTCAGCCTGTCTTCATAGAAGAGGTGCTCCAGCCCTCTGATCATCTCTGTGGCCCTCCTCTGGACTCAATATCAGTGGGCTTGTAAAAGATTCTCTCTTTTCAAACAAAGTTTTCTTCTCTTATATCCTTAGACGCTCACAGTGAGAAACAATACGGTGACTAGTACTGATCCTCAAGTTTTGGCTCTCCAATAACTTCAAGAACATGAGAATATTATTTCTGTTTGGTGTTACGTATTAATCTTGGTGTATGGGAGCAAGAATAGGATGACTCTGGAGGAAATTAGGGTATAAATCTGTATCTACTGATAGACAGTAATTCACCATATACTAATCTTGACCTTATAGAAATGTGAGGCAACTTTCTCATTATTGTACAGTGTGATACTTTCACATACCCTTGGCCTTGAGGTCATGACTGATGCTTTCCTTCCCAGTCATTTCACTAGACCAGGGTCCTCACATGCACATGAGTCTATGCATACTGCTAGTGTAATCCCGTGAATTACTTTTAGAAATAAGCTTGGTACGATCAATAAAATACAATGTTTTGTTTTATTTTAATCTTCTATTTGCACCTTAAGTAAGTGGTTCGCTTCCATATAAATATATCATGTTACTCTTCCTTCAACTTGTTGACTAAAAATCTGTCTCCTAGCCTGACAGATTCTGCTGAAGTTGGTGTAATTTTCCTATGAGCCAAGGTTATTTAGTGAGTAAATAACATAAATTTGGTTCTTGAGTCTACATGTATGGGGATAATTAATGGTGATAACCAGAGAGCTGAGATTTAACCACTGCCCATGGACTTTGGTGGCAATCCACTGGAGCTTAAGCATTTTTGAATGTGACACCACTGCTTATACACAGATTTAGGAATGTAAAGCACATCTCAGAACTTTACTGGCTTGGGGCACGATTCAGTGGCTATTAAGGTGATATTTTCTTCAAGTGAAGTATGTATCTGATTAATCGGTAATATATTAAACCTACTTGACATCCATTTTCTTAGTTTATGGGTCTCATATCACAAAAAGCATTCTTGTTTTATTAAAGCATTCAAAATTATAAAGGAAAGAAATATACGCATAGGATTTTTCCCCCCCTTGAAGTTTTATTTGGTTGGAAGTTTTTTTGGTTGGTTGGTTTGTTTTTTGTTGGTTTTTTTTTTTTAAGATATATCTATCTTTTAGTTTTTCTTTTGGGGCAATATGAAGTCTAAAAGGAATTTACCTCATGTTACATCACTGTTAACACCAAAAAAGATTGTATACAATCTTCAGTAAACTTTTAAACAACAGATTTCATTCCATACCTTGTGATTTATCTACTGTCTAGACCCATATTGAAATGTTCACCTCAGTCATTAAGCTTTAGATTATTTTATATCAAGAATATGTAATGCAACGTTAAGGAAATTTCCATGTTATGCCCTTGCTTTTCCATTCAGTCTTAAGCACATTTTATATTTTCTGATAAAGCAGTGTATTACTATCTACTCATATTTCACTGGCCATTCAGTATAATATAAATCAACTATCTCCACATACTGTTTCCACTGAGTCCTATGAATTTCTTCTAAGCTAGATTTGGCTTATATCATGCATTTTTCTATGATTACTGACAAAATTACTACACACAGAGTAATTACAGGTGACTGGCGGCTATATTCAACCATGTAGCAAACCAGAAAGATCTCTTTCTTTCATGAAAGCAGTTCATCCTGTGTCAGTGATGTTTTCTATAACAAGCTTTAAATATATGTTGAGTAAAGCGAGAAGTTTAGGGCTCCCCTTTTCCTGTCTACAGGAAGTTCGAAACAAGATACAGAAGATGAGATCCCTAAAGGAGGTTAGTGAGGGGTTATGTGCCTAAGTACTTATTCCAGAGTAATTTACCAACTAGTTAGATGGATATGTTCTATTTAAATGAAAATACTCTGTTTTACAATTAATTCTGTTACATTTGGCATGCAGCCAAACATATGTCCTAAGGGCCCAGAAAAGTATATCTATAGATGCAATACTTCGGCATGCAGCCAACCTCAGAAGAAATACAAGCTCTATAGATGTCAGCTATTGAAATTTCTGCAGTTCGGAAATCCTGACATTCAGCCTGAAGGTGTTAATACTCCAGATACATCAGATAACCAAACATAAAATAAAAAAAAGGGCTTACGGTTCTGAAGTCAACAGACTTTTCACATTGAAGAGAGAAACTCACCCCTTTTACCCCCTACAAACGAACTGCTTGTAAACTGGAAACAAAAATGAAGACAGCTTCTGACATTTTGCAAATTTCAGAACTAAATCCAAACTTCATGCTTGGATCAGTTTTAACCCCTCAAGGGATCTCAAGTGGCAAGAAAAACTGTGTCTGTGTCAGACTCCAAAGACAAACTGAATACATGACAGAAAAGTAGCAGTGGCTGTTGCTTGGCTTAACTTGATTTCTTAGGGAAGGCCACCTCAAAGATTCAATGTCATTTATATGTTGTTATGATGGGAGTTTAACTGAAACATCCAATTTTCATTAAAATATTTTTCCTAGAGGCAGTACTAATAGCCAAGGGATTCAGCGTCCAAAAACAAAATATCTAATAGCTTTGCTGATCTAATTAAATTGACTCATTCAGAAAATGTTTTTTCATAAATTAAAGATTTCTGTATGTGTAGGCATTTATCATTCCCAAAAGAAGCATTTCTAAAAATATTTTTTTTGTTGTTGTTTTAAAGGAATTGATTACTAAAAGAAGGGATAAACTGATCTGGAAAATCATACCTAAATTTAACATACAGTATTTTAATTGCTATGTCTAAAACTAGTCATGATTCTTTTGATATCATGACTGTTCCAACTCATCGCTGCTTTCTTATAAATGGTGTAAATCTAGAGAGACAGAAAAAGTGTACCAATCAATCAGTGACGTAAAAAATGACAATATGACAGAGTTGTCCAACAGAAATGCAATTTTCCTTTCTGTGCTTGAACATCAGCAGCAAGTAATTACAGAAATAGTAAATGTTGAATTAGCCTATTATTGCACTATGTTCTCCTTTTCCCCTGCTGTCCCATTTCTTTCTGTTTTTCCTGCTTTCCATTTATTTCTATATTGTCATTTATTTATATTTATTTTGAGACAATTTTCAAGGACTACACCAGTTACTGAATACAGAAAGGTATTTGATAGTGGCACTCTGAGTAATTTCACAACTCACCAAAAATGGCAGGATACCACTCTGGCCTTCTGCTTGTCGGGAACATACGCAACAAACAACTGCAGGCAAAAATATGGCCACCCACTGAGGATGGAGTATTTTGAAACTTAAAAAAAGTATTTAACTTCAGTGTTGATACTTGAATGTCTCAATTCTGTTTCTTTTATTTTAATCCAAAACACTGCAAGTCTCTATCATGTCTATGTCTGCTTTCTCCCCACCCCACTTTGGCGAAATCACTAAAAACAGCCCAACAACATTTTACATTTTAAGGAATCTTCGAGGGTGATTATTACTGAATTTAATATGGTTTGGAGCTGTAACACAAAAATTTTACAAGGCAAAGTAAATTTTTCTTACAGCACTTTGGGTGATTTTCCAAGCCAGTAAAAAATAGGAGATTAACAGCACTGTGTGGTGCCGTGTAAAATGCAAGAAAACACTGTGCAATTTTTTCCAAAGAAATATAGCAACGCCTATAATTCCTAGATGCAACACATTAAATGTTACAATATGGGGCTATCCCTAAGTACTTAAGCAATTATAGCTCGCACTACTGCAAGCTATGAGGGGTGGTTTGTGGGCTCAAGTTCACTCAAGACAGATAAAACAAAACTTCAAAACAGATTTATTTGTAATTGAAATAAGGCTTCTCAGACTAGTGTGCTACTATAACAAACGTCCACTCCCTGATGGAAGACAGGCCAGCCACTAGGAGGGAGAGTTTCTTAGTGTTCTCTTTAAGAAGACTAAAGTGAGAGGAGAAAAGAAAAAAACCCAAAAACTAAAAGCCTTACTTAGAAATTATTTCTTTTTAGCACGAGAGCCAACCTTTTCTCTTCTAGAAGGTCTCCTCATAAAATGGAAAATGAATTACAGCACACGCTCAAGGCCTCACCTGGCACTGTCATTTTTGACAGACTCATTTTTATCCTAGAACTGGGAGCCATGCAATTTTAAAGCCTTTTACAAAAATTATGCTTTTCTTTGTGATATCAAAATAAATTACCTAAGCAAGGGATGAGGCTCAGATGCTGTGGTACCAAACTCCTGTGCTACCAGGAGACTGGCTTGGTCAACTAATACGTCACATTAACAAGTAAATTTCTTGAGTAATTTATGCTGCTTAACAAGTTGAAGGTATGAAAAACACATAATGCTAAAGCATTGCAGCCCTAAACAGCTACATGTTGTTTTTGAAAAATAAATAATATAGAAAGCACAAACTTAAGCCCCAGAAAACTGGCTATTTTCCAATTATTCTACTAGCTGAGCTACCAATCATGCTTTTCAACCACTGAATTATGCTGTTCTAATATATTCTCAGGAAAATTGTAGCTTAGTGAGCTATACTTTTTAGATATGAACATATAACATTATCCAATATAGGGCTTATGAAATACTTGTGACTTATGATATTAGCTAAGATAACTGTAAATTCATTAGCTATTCCTTTGGAGCTCTTAATTTGGTCTGGTTTATTCTGCATATACAGCAGCATGTCCAAATCCACCTGGCATTCCTTGTGTCCCAAAAGAGCTAATAAGCCTTTGAGACAAATATTTTAATTAAAATAATAATTAAAAAAAAAATAATTTTAGTACTAATAAGTAATTTTTTCATCCAAAGTTTTTATAGCATGCAAATTAGAACTACACCACTTATGTACTTTAAGAAGTAATGACAAATTAACAGCTACTTTTAGTTTGGTTTTTGTTTGTTTTGTTTTGTGTCAATGTAAATTACAGTTATTACAAGCTGAACAGCATATTCTGAGTTCTATGAATGTATCTTTAAAGTTATTCAGGAATTAAACTTTACTGAGGATGTTGCACAGAAATAACAAAACTTTGTCTTCTTTGAAGACTTTCTTGGAAATATATGGAAGCTTATGAAGGAAATAACTTTGAAAAGTATATCCTTTTATGGAGTGTATTTTATTCAGCATTGTTGCGGCCTCATCTTGAATGCTGTGTGCAATTCTGGGCCCTCTGAAAAGCTTTGCTGAAAGGTGGGAAAGGATAGCTTGTTGTAACGAGCAAGCAATTTTGCACATCTCTAATCTACACACTGGGCACAGGTCTCCCTCACTGTTCCTTATGAGAAGGCAAAGAAAACGGAAGATATAAGAAGGTAGCCCAGGTATCCAGACTGGCACTAAGGGATTAAATTTGGTGAATGGAGTTAAATCCAGCTGGCACTCAATCACAAGTGGTGTTCCCCAGGGCTCAGTACTACCTTTATCAGTAATATCTTTATCAATGATCTCAACGAGGAGATTGAGTGCACCTTCAGTAAGTTTGCAGATGACACCAGGTTGGGTGGAAGTGTTGATCTGCTTGAGGGTAGGAAGGCTCTGCAAAGGAATCTGGACAGACTGTATCAATCGGCTATGGTGAATGGTATAAGGTTCAACAAGGCAAAGTGCCAGGTCCTGCACTTGGGTCACAACAATCCCATGCAGTGCTACAGGCCTGGGGAAGAGTCGCTGGAAAGCTGCTTGGTGGAAAAGGACCTGAGTGTGCTGATGGACGGCCAGCTGAACACGAGCCAGCTTGTGCCCAGGTGGCCAAGAAGGCCAACAGCATCCTGGCTTGTATCAGAACTAGTGCCACCAGCAGGACTGGGGCAGTGATTGTCCCCCTGTACTTGGCACTGTGTTCAATTCTGGGCCTCTCACTACAAGACAGACATTGAGGTGCTGGAGCGTGCCCAAAAAGGGCAACAAAGCTGGTGAAGTGTCTAGAGAACAAGTCTTATGAGGAGTGGCTGAGGGAATTGGGGTTGTTTAGCCTGGAGAAAAGGAGGCTCAGGGGAGACCTTACCGCTTCCTGAAACTACCTGAAACAAGGTTGTAGCAAGATGGGTGTTGTACGGAGGTGGGTGTTGATCTCTTTTTGAAAGTAACAAGTGATAGGACAAGAGGAAATGGCCTCAAGTTGTGCAAGGGGAGGTTTAGATTAGATAGTAGGAAAAATTTCTTCACTGAAAGAGTTGTCAAGCATTGCAGCAGGCTGCCCAAAGAAGTGGTGGAGTTACCATCCCTGAAGGTATTTAAAGGATGTGTAGACACGGTGCTTAGGGACACAGTTTAGTGGAGGATTTGGAAGTGTTAGGTTAACGGTTGGACTCGATGATCTTACAGGTCTTTTCCAACCTCAATGATTCTATTATTCTATGTCATGCTGCTTTCAGTAAGCATTAATACTGGCAAGAGACTTGAGGAGGCAGAAAAGCTGGGGTTAAAATTAAGCCACTTCATTGGAATTAGTGGCTTCTAATCAGGAAGTCAGGAAGTAAAATGTAGCTGAATTTGTGAACTTTACAGGTTTGACTTTGCTGCTAGGGGAGTTTATACTAGAATTGCCTTTGGCTGGAATTTAGGAACTTGTCTGAAACCTTTCTGCTCTCCTCCCTCACCCCGTGATTTCACTGACAGAGAAAAATTTTCTATCTATATTAGCACCCACTTCCACCCATCACTTCATCATCCACCTCACATAACTCTCCTGGAAAAGAAGTGTTATCAATGGTTTTGTCTCAGCACTTACATTCAGAAACAGGATTGCAACAAGTCTGAAGGTTTGGTTCAACAGGTGGGGGGAAAGCAGCCTCTATAACACCCCTCCTCTAACAGCTGAAACCTCATTGAAGTAGACTTTTCTCTCTTCTAAATATGCAGGCTGTGAGAAAATGATCATGAGCCTAGATAGCAAAGTTTAACAGAAGACTAAACCACAGTGGTACCTCAAATTAGGTATGAGCTGAATCAACTATGCCAAAGGTTGCAGCTCTAATGCTACTGTGTCCCAAGGAAGTCTATGTAAACTTCCAGGAAGCATGTCAGTTACAGCAATCATATATTTGCAATGGGAAATAAAACTGGTACAGTTCAGTATACTACAAACTAGACAAAATTAATTTAATGTGAATCACTGAGCAGGTAGCAGGCTGCAAAACTGATTAAGGGTAAGTGACCAACATAGAATCATAGAATGGTTTGGGTTGGAAGGGACCTTAAAGATCATCTAGTTCCAACCCCTCTGCCATGGGCAGGGACACTTTCCATTAGACCAGGTTGCTCAAAGCTCCATCTCCAACACGGAGACAAAAATCCATATTCTACTGCCAAATCTCTTCATCATCCATTTTCCCATTGAATGTCTTTTCAGACTTTGTAGCTGAAAGACCTAAATGAAATAAATGCCAAATTTCAATAGATCGAAGATTAATGAACTCTTTTTTTTCAGGAATGAAATAACCACCTGAAAAAGTTTCTGTCATCTCTAATTACTTTGTCATCAACATGTTGCCTTGTTACATTACTCTAAAGGCAAAGTAAATTTTAAAGAAATGAAAGAGTCCAATTCTTCTGATTTTTTTAGAACCAGCCCTTAGTAGTTGAGTAGTTCTTTTCACACGCTCAAAGAGACAGTCCTAAAGAAGTAAGTAAATTCAAAGCACGAGACATGTAATTCATAAAGTATAGGTGACAGCCCTAGCTCTGCCATAGGCTGCTACAACAATCCTGGGTAAAACACTAAGTATCTTTTTGTACTAATATTGTAACTTGTGATCTAAACTACTTACAATAAAGGCTTTTTCAAACAAAGAACTCCTCACTATCTGTTATAAAGTTCCTACCTTATTATAACTGTTTTCTTACAGCACAGAGGTGGTGATACTTCAGGAATGGATGCAATGTTTCACAAAAAAATGACGCTGTCAAAATCCCTAATTAGAAGGCATGACTGAAATGGCATGATGAATAGGCCATAAGCAATTCTCAGACCAAAGTCTTCCCATCCCTCTACCTCACCTACTAGAGAGGCCTGGGATCAGCTCCCAGGAGCTGCCGATTAACTCACCGTCAGAGCCAGCAGTTTTCCGTAGGTGAGATGGGCTGGGATGTGATCGCTCTTGGATCGCAGTGACTCCATGTACCAGCGCTCTGCTTCTGGCAGACGGCTCATTCTCATATAGGCTTCTCCTAAAGGGTGAAACAAATGCCAAACGCTAGTGAGAATGTCCAAAATTTCTCAAGGCTTCCATAATTTCTAATTTGAAAAGGGTAAAGTGCTTTGAACACCTACAATGACACACACAGAGAAAAAAAAAACCTTACAGAGACTTGAGTGAGGAGATTGAGTAATTGCCTTATTAGGGCTGAAAAAGCACAGTTGAGATGAAAGTCTTGTTGGAAAAGATTTGCAAAAGAGATCTCCAGCTGCGAAGTTTCAGTCAAAAGTTTCAAAGCAACAGAAGTTTTATCACCTCTGCTGTAGAAAAGTTACTTCTTTTCCATCAGTCTCCATTGCACAGCATGGAATGGCAGGGAGAGTACGGAACATGGTTGCATTTAATCATAATACATTAAGAACCTAGATTTTTTTAAACTAGGAGAGGTTAAGAAAACAGTCCTGAAACTATATTGGAGGGAGGAACATTAAAAAAAAGATTAAAAATCTCTGAATGTAGTCAAGTTAGGTCATCTGCCATAATTAGTTTAAATTAGAATATAGCATTCATAATTTTAAAATTGCTAGTCTTTAGAAGTCGCATATGAAATGACCGAAACTGGACATTTTTCAAAGTGAAATCCTTTACTGTGAGAGGCTGAGACAGGCAATGTTGAAGAACAATGAATGAGATGTCAGAAAGCCACACACTGTGGTATAGATAATTGTAGACTTGAAGTTTCTGAGAAAGAATTTAACATACAGAGAAAGACAGGCTCTTTCTCCAAGAAGCAAAGGTTGAAAATAAGCAACATCAAACAAGTATGTAATGGTGAAGAACAGTGACTTTCAGATTCATACCCTGCATTTACACAGCTCTTTCACAAGGGCTCTAGATATAAACGTGCCCTTGCCCAAGCCAAAGACAGACTGAAAACGCCTACAGGAGAGTCAGGATTTCATCATCTCACCAGCTGATTCATTCCAAATAAATGGTTAAGTATCTTCTCAAAATCATGAAGCCACAGTTTACCCAGTGCCACCCCTGGAGGACCCAAGTAGAGGTTGGCTAAGGCTGGCTCCAGGCAAGTCACTGCCTCCAGTTCTGCATTACCTGGAAATTAATAGCTGTGAGGGCATCAGGGAGAGAGAGAAGGATGAGTGTTCTTTACTCAAGCTTGAAGCCGACTACTACACCCCAAAAAAATCAAAGCAAAAGGTGCCACCTACATGCTCAAAGTAAAATGGAAGGAACTATGAAGGATTTTCTTGATGAAAGAAAAATGGACAAGGCTAGATAGATTTTTTTATTTTTTTTTTTTTCCTACCCAAGGAATAGGGATCCCAGGCAAAATGTGGTCTGAGTTTCAGGACTTAGGGTGCAGTGCATGCAAAATGACGAAACCACAGCTTAAAGACAAAATAAGTGTGATGTAGAGTCAGAAGTCATGCTGAGCCAAAGCTAAGGGAAGCCAACATGATTTTTTAGGAGCAAATATATTTTTTCCAGAAAGGCGTGTAGGCCTGTAAATCTAGCAGACCAGGATTTCTGACTCGAAGATCTACAGAGCACTCCGTACTCATGCACTGGTCTTGGATATCTGATTACATACACAGAAGTAGATGATGTTTCAGTCCTGTAAGTACTCAAGTCATTCTACTGCTGGTTAGGGCCAAACTAAAAAGAACAATTCCCTCAAAAAGAGAGGCCAAATTAAAAAAAAAAAAAATAAAAAAATCCAAACATAATAAATGGATTTGGATTTATTGGAAATAAATCACAAAAGAACATGAGCACCCTCCTCCCACAATCACATTCAGGGATATCAATGTCACATGCATTTTTTTCACCATGTCAGCACTCAGAAATAAGTGACGCAACATTATACCTTGTTATGTACAAAACAAAGTCATCAAGTCAAGTGTTGAAAGAACGGAAGAAGCCAGAAGTCAAGCTATATGCTGCCCTCAAATCCTCTCCCTAGCTGTATGTTTTGTGGCAGAATGTTTAATTATTTGATTGCATAGTTTTCCCACAGGTCCCTGCTGCATTTAGCATACAGGAAACGAGGAATCCATATTGCGCTTTTCTTTAAGTGGAAAATTCCAGCCCCACCTGTTACAGCTTGGCAAAGTGTCAAGCAATTAACAAGATCCTTTAAAAAGTAATATAAGCAGCCCTAAGAGATGAAGTTATTATCTGCCAGTAGTATATGGTGAATACACGGCCAAATTTCAGAAAGATCCAAGGTTCTCATCTATTTTCCGTGATGGATTCTGATATAAGAAAAGATTAACATCTTAGGAGTACTGGCAAATTCAATTTTTAATAGGTTTTAAGAGCTCAACTGCTTTACAGGCTAACCTCCTATAAGTTTGAGGACATTTCTGAGTGGTGCATCTAGAAATGAAACAATGATATGTCAATCTAAATGTCAAACTTTTGAGAAAGAAAAGTCCCCTGAAGACTTTACAGGGAATTCTCTATAGTTGAACAACTTTTTTTTCTGGAGTATGTTTCTGCCCCTGAACCCCACATCATCAAGAATCGCTATATTATAAGCAATTAGAACATGTCATTACTACAGAAGGAAGTACTGTTAGGGAGTCTGTTACTAATTTCATCTTCAAACTGATTTACAATGACACTCCTATCTAAAAAGAAATGAAAGTAAGTTGAAAACTGACAAAGGCTCTACCACTGCCATACTGAAAGACTGGAACAAAATCAATAAACTGTTAACTGAAGTGTTAATTCAGTCAAGTGATTTTATGTGTTAGACTGATGAAATTTTAATAAAAGCTATTCTAGCTTAAGATAGTTTTCCAACAACATGGAAGAGAACATATACGGATTGACTTCTGTCATTCAGGTGTCATTTAGGATGCATTTGTATGTTTGAGATTAAAATAAGAAAAATAGTATTTATTTGTCATTTGCAGTCATATATTTTTATAAAATTGCAAAATGAATGATTTAGTCATTAGGAAAATAACAGTATCTGTTGGTAGAAAATATGCAAATCAATGGTATATGTGAGCAGGTTTCTATATTTACTTTAACAATCAATTTATAAAATCTTTCAAAACTCATGCCCAGAATCTGAAAGATCACACATACACAATTTATTAACGAAACTTGTCAGATCTATAAAGTTCAGCAGAGGTAAGAACAACAGAGAAAGAAATTAATGGCAGTGGAAACCTTAGAACATAAATTGACAGTTATTGCAGCTCCCTAATCTGTATCAACATGCAACCATTTGCAGCATTGCCTGCCCAATGAGTGGTGGTAAGAAATTCAATAGCCAACTCGAGTAAAAGGGGACAAATCAGTAATTCAAAACTGTTTCCATTTTTCCAGATGTTGGTTCACCTATACATTTTCTGGGCTTTATGCACCCATTTCTTAGCTTATTCTACAAGGAAGAACATAGATTATTAAACTGTAACTCTCATTTACTAACGTAGTGCAAGAAAAACAGTATGTAACGGAAATATTATTTAAAGGACTGAATACATAGTTCGTTACACCTCTAGTAATACTTTATGACAAAGAAATGAGTAAAGGACTACCTTTTAACTAGACTTAAACCAGCACAATTAAGATCCTGGCACTCAAGTGGATTTTCTTTTTTTTTTTTTTTTTGCCACAGGGATAGGTCAGTTGCAAGACTACCATTCTCTAAACAATATTTTCCCATATTTCCCCATAATCCTTGGAATAAAAAAAATAATCTTTCAAAATAAACAAACCAAACCAAACAAAAAAACCCAAAAAACTCACGAAACAAAACAAAAAAACCCAACAAACTAAACCAACACCAAAAATATCCCCACTAAAATCCCAGGACAAATTAATTATTCCTAATTAGAAAACAATATCAATCATATTAAGCATTAATTATTTATATTAAACAATAATGTTAATCAACTTCCTTGCAACTATTTCCCCTGAAAGGCTAACTTCTAACTTGATAATGAAGGGCAATGTGATTTTAATACAAATCCTACAAAAAAAGACACAAGTAAAATTTTTCTAATACATACCACATGTTGTTAAAGAACAAGATTAGGTACCATTTACATGAATGTATGTTACACAGTTCTAGATTAACCTCTCATCTGCTGCTTTCATATTTGTTCTGTTTCAGCCGCATGTTGTCATACCAAGCAAAGGCCATCTCCTTGCAGGGATTATGTTAGACTTATCAATCAGCAAGTACAATGGAACGATGGCTGTAATAGCACTATGCCTCTTTAAGTGTCATGTACCCATACTTTCAGATTAAGAACACATGTACCTCTATGATCTTCCTTTTAGGACCCCAAAATATGTTGCTGAAAAGACAACTGAAAAATTATCTCTGTAAAGAAGACAATGCAGGGTAAACCTGTCTTGAATCATCCTTGTATCTGTTAATTATCTGCCACTCAAATTTCTGGATGTTAAAAATGTAATATAGAAAATACAGAATTTGGCACTGACAAAAGCAGATGTCAAAACAGAAAGGAAAACGGAGATGCACTTTGAAAACAAAAAATTCTAACACATACATTCAGTCAAGATTTAAATTTTATTTTTCCATCATTTGAATTGGGAACATAAACAGGCTGCCTCAGAAAATGATGGAGAGGTCTGCATCCTTGTGTACTGCAGAATCACAAGGGGTTTGTGTCTTTCGTATTGCAACTGTGCAGCTTCTTTGCTCAAATCAAGGCTGCAGATGCACTTACCATAAATGCACCTGCCTGGATACATAACTTCCTTCTTTTTTCTCTTAGATACCAGCACATACAATAACAAAAATAATATAATAAATCTAGAAGCATAGTTTGATGTTATACTATACTGATGTTTAAGACATTTTGCAAAAGATTAACAGTGTTGGTGATAAATATGCAGTGCATGTACATCTCTGCAACAGCTGAAGCATGTAAACTTAATGAGCATCAAGTTCTGCATAGACTAAGGATATTCTGTTTGGGTTTTTTTTCTTTTTACAAAACAATCTCCTTGAAGATTTCAAGGAATGTATTGTATTTTAAGAGGGCTTTTGATGGATGGGAGTCAATCCACATTTACTTTGGTTGAGCAGTTTCTTATAGGCTTCAATTAGCCAAAGCAAACCCTTTGATCTTATTTAATTAGACCACTAAGCTACTTTGGAAGGAAAATACCTAAAGTGGAAAACAGATACAAATGAAGGGCAAAATAAAATCAGTTGCAGTGTGGACTTTGCACAGCTGTTTCCTGTCTTTCAGTGAAAGAAGTATATTGACACAAATCGAGGCATTGAGCTCACCTGAGGTAGATAACTTCATTTTCCAATGGATGCGCAGCAGTATATCACAAGGAAACAAACTAAGTATTCATAACTGAACAAGTACTCTTTTTTTGCCTTTTACTTTATTTACACACATTCAATTTCTTTTTTTTCTTTTTTTTTTTTTTTTTTGGTCAGTAAAACAGACATTACGCCAGTCTAGGTTTCTTTAAAACCACCTTAATAGAAGAATTTTCCATTAGAATCATGTCTAAGTGGGATCGCTGTAGCCCAATTTCAGTATTGGACCATATTTTTGGCCTACAAATTATACTTATTTTCATACAGACCCTGTACGTTTAAAATACACATGTATTTCAGGCTTAGACTTAGCTTTTTCGGAATATTGCCTAAGAAAACTCATGCAATTCACATGAAATTATACATCAATAGTCCAAAGAGATAAAACCAAGAAGACCTGAGAATCTCGGAAAAAAAACCAACCAACCAACCCTGGTCTCAAACAGTGCATCCATTACCCCCTCAGCAATCCACTGCTGTAACCTTCATACCTAGCTTGAATCCCTCAAACAAAAGAAAGTGAAAAACCAGGAGACACTGCAATCAGCCTGGAGATTAATACACAGCTTTGGCCAGCAGATATAAACTACCATAGTCTGCAAACTCTCAGAGGAGGAAGGGTTAAAGTAGCAGGATGGGAATAGGGAAGGGGAGAGAAGGAAGCACAGAATTTTACTCCCCTCACCATCGGAGTGAAGTCCATTCTTACTTCCCTAGAACATGTAATAAAATATACATATAAAAGAAAAAAAAACCAAAAAAAACCAAACAAAAAATAACTTTTTTTTTTGACCAAGATACTTTTAAAAGAAAAAAAAAAGTTTGCAGTGTACATTTAGTAAGAAATTACCAGTAAAGCTTCATGAGATGCATAGGAAGCATGACTGGAGCTCAGATCAGTGCAGGTACCAAGCTCTGCATAAGTTATGATGTGGGATATGTATTTCACAGCTTAATCAACTTTGGCTCTTAAAAAGTAAGTCTTGCACGAACTGTAAAAGCATGAACTGTAAAACTATACCAGCAAAAGTGTTTCTTGGAGTTCTAAACAATATTTAAAAGTAATTCAATAAAAAAGCATTTAATGGGAGCAAGGGGCAAATGGGATAGGAACCTTAACAATATTAACAGGTTTGTACAAACAGCCACATCCATCCAAAAGCATAATCAAATAAAGCAATAGTTATGTTATAATCATCAACACAGAAAGTCTCTCTGCATGCTAAGCCTTTGTACTTATGATGCAAACCTCTGCACCAGATGAAAAATTTGGCTTCCCTTTCCTGCTCTGTAGCTGGCTGTCACTTGTGTACGATTTGTTTTCTGTCCATGTGCAATGTAGCCGATTAGCAAAGAGAAATCTAAACTCTAATTTGTGCAACATTAACTGTATTCACTCCCGCAATGTTAGGTTCCTTTGTTACTTGCATTTCTTATTAACAAATGTCTGTAAGGCTTTGCATTAAATGCATTTTAAAATAGACAATTGAATGTTAGCTTACAAGGGCAGAGGAAGTGTCACCAAGACATTTGTCCTTCTGACAGTATCTTGCCAATCTAAACCTGAACAATGCCACCCCAACATCTTTCTTGTTATTGATCAGTATTAAAGCCTCCATGGTCCACCTCACACCACTCAGCTGGCAGGAATATGAATTACTGTAGCAGGTGGGCCAGTGTGGTTTTAAAAGCAATGTAATACAATCAACCGTACAATATCAGATTTCAAGAAATGCAAAAGACATCTAGAGCAGAGTCTGATCCTTAAGCAATCCTAATATTGGCATTAAAGTGTTCAAGATCCCACAGGGACCATTTTATCTTTTGACCCCAGGCTTTAATTGAAACTTGAAACAAAATATATTACCTATTTAATGCAGCTGAGCTGGACTCTGGCCTTTGTAGTGCATGTTGCCATGCCAAGCAAATTAATCTGTGTAACCTTAGCATGTACTTTTTAATTTACATCAAAGAAATATGACATAGAGAAAATAAATACCAAGCCAACCCTATACAGTTTGTTGAATAATTATTTTGATTCTAGTTTTAGAGTTTTAATTTTTAGCTGTTTGGGCTCTTTTAACAAAAAAAAAAAAAAAAAGAAAAAGGAAAAGGTCTTACTTCTCGGTACAAAGCCAGAGAAACATATGGTTTCTTAGCTGAGTTGCTGCACACCTGGCAAAATAAATCACAGCAACAGAAGACCAAAATCTGCCCTGCAACTTCTCATATGCACAAACGTAGAACATTCAGCGCTGGTATTCTGACCCCGCCTTTTGTACCATGAATAAATGCAAAGTCAAATGGACGGCTTGCTTCTTGAGCCCCAGTACCTCTTTTGCCTTTAAGAGGCAAGTTACTTAGGGTTTTAAAGAATGAGAGTCAGCTGGACAGGCTGGCACATCGGAGGGGTGAGTCACTGGGCCTGTCAGAGTGAAAGGCCAATAGAAGCAAGCACAGGAAAAGAAGTGTAACACAAACAGGAAAAGCAGGTGGTGTAAAGGCTTAACACTGCTGGAGTGTTAATGCTACCGCACTCTGAGTGCTGGAGTTCAAACCTAATTCAGTTTAAACAGTTCGTCTCCTGTTTATTCTCTTTTGAGTATGTCATGTACACCATACAGGGGAAAAAGCTTCCATAAAAGCTTCAATGACATCATTGAATAATTATTATAAATTAGAGGAAGCACTGTTTTCTTAGATCACATGCCAATATGTGGCAATATGTGGCAATATGCATGTCACTGAACCAAGCTGACAGAGATTCAGAATACATTAATCACAATAACAACTGCAGCAGATAATCCTCAAACTCTAATTATTCTTGGACTTCATGATAAACCACGAAGACTTTTTCCACATGTAGAGAGACAGGGAAAGGCCCTTCCTTCTCAAGCAGAGGGGGAGCACTCCCCAGTTTTCCCCCCTTCTCCTCAGCAATAAGCATACGGACAGTGGGCACAGCTCAGTGTCAGGGTCATGTGGTTCCAGGCACACAAGACAGAACTGGCCTATTTCAGTTCCTCCAGTCTCCCTTTTAAAGGCAAGAAGTAGGCAGACAAGTTTATGTAAAGTTGTTTATCAAAGAAAGCATTATAGCAAATGTGTTTATAATTTTATCTTGAACTTCAAAACAGAAATAAACAATCCAGTTGGCCTTCTGATGCCTGATGACATGGTATGAACTGCAGAGTGGATGTACTCCTGATAACAGATGCAGTTCCCTTGTTCTCCTGTCACACCCGATGGAAAGAGATGACTGAATGGGTGTTTAGGATTTATCTCACCCAATTTGAGCTAGTAAATCTAAGCTAGTCATCTCAGCTCCTTTTACAGGAGAAGTATTCTTGCAGGGGATTATTTGTATAATCTAAAATAGATGTCTAAATCAGATGGGCTTAATTACTACCCAGAGGTTCTCTTTTCCTTTCCACCCCATAAAGTGAGTATAGCTAGCTAGCTTTGTGGTGTCATCTAACTTTTACACTAATACAGGTAAGAGAGACTAACCTAACTCCAGCCCTGTATGCTCAGGTAGACACATCCAGGACAGCTTTAAACAGATCAGTCTGAGTCCTGCTGTTAATATAGCTGCACTGTGCTAAATTCAAGTCACTACCTGACCCTTTACGTAGTCCCTTGGATTGTCTTTGCAGCATAGTAAACAAGCTACACCTCAGCAACTAGTGTGAAGCAAGTTCTGGTTTCCCTGCAACAGCTGCCATCACAACAGCAAACAAAATACAAATAAATGCTATGTTAATGATTAGTTTCTCTTTACCAAGCTCCATAATAGCCTGTTGCTCTTTGCAAGGTAAGCTCAGCTGACTCTAACTTGTTATGCCACTAGGACATCCATGAAGTGCTGGCAGCTGACTAAAGGAAACAAGCCCAAGTATGGGCTAAACAGTGGAGGGAGGAACTGTAGCAGCAGCCAAGCCCCGGCAAAGGACTGAACTGGTCCTTGTGTTCACTATCGCTTTGAGTTAATAAATGCAAATCCCAAGAACAGAGTGAACTTGTATATCATGGACTGTGCTTATAAAGGGAGCTGAGAAAGGCCTTCTGAACCTAAAAAAGTAACCAATGGGCAAAAAAAAGTATGGAACTAATCTTACAGGTCATAGTGGTTCTAAAGAGAGCATCTATTAATGGGAAAAGAAAGAGTGGCACAGGTCCACTTTGCAGTGGAACAACTATCACACTAGAAACAGCGTTGGTCTACTTTTTCCAATTTCGGTATTTCTGAGGAGCACTTTTATCAGAATTATGAGATATATATTTGCACTAAAGAGGGCAGTCAAACTTCAGAGGATTTGCTGGAGCACTGCAGTACTTCAGTCACTATAGGACTCTGATAGCAAGCAGAAGTTTAAGTCACACAGAGTGGTAACTGTTGATAACCCCACTAAATTTACCAGCAAATCCTGATAAATAAAACTGATAAAACAATAGTTCCACTAAGACTACCTGTGAAATACATGCAAATATCAACTTGTGTATTCTGGAGATTTTAGCCATTTGTATTAACATGATAAAGCTCAGCATTCAGGGAGAAGTAACTCTCCACTGAATTGTATTCCTGCTAAGGAAGTGTTTATAGTATTATTGACATTAGGTACTTTGTCCCTATCAAGACACGAAAAGTAATTAATTTAGCATTTACAAACACGTAGCATCAGTTACAACTACAATTTTAGAATATTTTTTTCCTACGCCCTAGTACTTGTAAGGAGCTAATAAAAGATGTCTTCCTGAATAAGTAGAGAGAAGTGCCTCCTTTCCACAACTGTGTCAAACCAAATGACATCAACCGATACATTCCCTCATACATTAGGCACTAGGAGGGGAGCGGAGGGAGGGATGACCACAAAACCCCACATGCTTCCTGTTGATCCTAATTGTTTCCACATATATTTTTAATCGCTCTACTTTGAACTCCTTTAAAATAAAGCATCTTACACCCTCTTCTGTCCTAGATAAGAGCTCACAGAGTCTACTGGGCCAGACACGGAGGTTGCTTAGCAGAACCAAACGCCCTTTCAGAGAGAATTCCACTTAATTCTCCATGCATTCTAAATGTAAAAGTGCTGCATGGACGCGCCTAAAGACATCCAGTATCTAACAGTCTTATCATTTAGTATGCCTTGAGCATTGCAGTTGCTGGCATTTAAGCTCTGAACCTGGTTTGGCTTGTATTTACTGAAGGCAATTATTTTTGTTTTTATTAGCTAATTCATTTCAGCACCAGTTGCCTGGCTAAGATTTTTTGTTTCACCCTTAACTATCCTTCTGAGACAATAACAATGCACTTACCCATCATGTTGTATAAGCTCTGTGGGGCAAACTGCCTTGGCATTTTCTGTATTGCTTCTTTGTAAACCATAAGGGCATCCTGAAAAGACATATAAGTGGGATAAATCATTAGTAAAGCACCAATTTCAAAAGCAGTCTTTCATATATACAGTAAAACCAACCTATCTTCCTTTCAAAATGAAAGGTGCAAAGAGAAAGAAAAGACATCATCATAAATTCAAAACTTCAAGAGAGAGAAACTTCAAATTTCTCATTTACATAAGTTTTTCCAAAGTCAGTGAAGCTTATTAACAAGAGATCAAATTAGTTCCAATATTGCAACTCTTCTCCCAGGCACAAGTATACATTTTTTATATCCCTCAAAGATTCACGAGTTTATAAACATATATTCTATAGGCTGTCAGAGAATACGGAATAATATCAAACTGCAGACAAAGGACTTTCTGATGACTAAGTTACAGTAAGTGACCTAAAAATATTGTCTACTACCAAGTAATGACAAAACATAATCCACACAAATGAAATCTGCTCCACAGAAAGAATGAGACGGACTATAGGGTCAAGAATGACAAAATTGGATTCCCTCATGAATGTGCCATGCCTTGAATTACTTGATCACACATCTATGATTCATTCAACTCTTAGTATGCTTACTGGTCAGTCTGTTAGCTCTGCATAATGTTCTGCATCATCCCATCAAACAGTCATAGGTTGTGAAGGCTGAAATATGCTTGAGAAAGTCTAAGAGTATGATCAGCTCAAGGCTGGATCAGACTGCAATGATCACCAAGCAGAAATCAGATGGTATATATTCTTAAAATTCCTTGCACCCCCCAGACATTGAACTCCAACTCTACGATCTATTGGCCGTGCAGACAACATGCTGCTGTTCTCTTATCTTTATGGATGTATTAGCTGTCTGTGCTTTAACCAATTAGTTACTGCCCTCTGACAGAGATGGTGTCTTGGGTTCAGCTATAGCAGTCATTTTTCTCCTTCTTAGTACCTGGTGCAGTGCTGTGTTTCTTACTTTCAGCCTGGGAACAACGCTGATAACACCGATGCTTTTAGTTGTTGCTAAGTAATGTTTACTCCGACAAAGGACTTTCTCAGTCTCATGCTTTGCCAGGGAGGAGGGGAAGCCGGGAGGAAGCAGAGACAGGACACCTGACCCAAACTAGCCAAAGGGGTATTCCATACCACAGCACGTCATGCCCAGTATATAAACCGGAGGGAGTTAGCCGGAAGGCCCAGATCACTGCTCGGGTCGGGCTCGGTATCGGTCGGCCGGTGGTGAGCAATTGTATCCTCTCCCCTTGTTATTTCACTAATCATTATTATCATTGGTGGTAGCAGTAGTGGTTTGTATTATACCTTAGTTGCGAGACTGCTCTTATCTCAACCCGTGGGAGTTACATTCTTCCGATTCTCCTCCCCATCCCTCCGGGAGCGGGGGGAGGAAGGGGGGGGAGTGAGCGAGCGGCTGTGTGGTTCTGAGTTACCAGCTGGGCTCAAACCACGACAGATGGATACAGCAGACAGATGACAGAGAATCCACACAGCTTGTGCATGCCTAATCTTAAACAGCTGAGTTAACTGTCGTGGTGAAGAAGAGTTATATGGATCAAAACCATGCATTAACTCCTGTCTGAAGTATGCTTGGCAAGGCAAAAGGAGAATGACTCTTTCAAATACTGCTAAAGGTAAAAACTCAATCAAATGTCCAGTTTTAGTAATTTCATCAGGAAGAATGGAGAGGAATCACAACAGTCACATTTGCACATGTAAATGAAATGGGATGGGTTAGGTGCAGCATAGGGTTACATTAAAGATATCCAACCCACATCAGCACTGAAGTTATCTGAAAATACCACATAGTGGGATGTTTTTAATCAGTGAAGTTTTGAATTGTTCCAACTAGGTCTTATTTTTGGAGGCTAGAAAGCAAACATAATTGCATTTTTTCAACTAAAGATGGACTTAAGTCTGTTTTGAATAAAAAGCCAGTACACTTTAGATCAGCTGGTCTATAATCAGACTATATTCTTTGCATACCAGCCATGGGGATAAAGCCAAAAAGAATGAATTAACACCTAACAGATGTGGCCATTGTTAATGTTGACTTTGACATCAGAATATCATTCTGCTAATTAACGTTGTCACACCTGTGGCTATAGACCATAAATATTCTCTGTAGAGAATGCTAATCTTGATTTGGTGAAATTCAATCAATTTGTGCCTGTGATGTATTTTGAAAGTCTGGCTGGAAGCAATAGGTATTACTTATGTATGAAAGTTTTATCATTATATAGTAGACAAATCTGGAGTCTTACCTCGTAGTGTCCTTGTTCATGAAAAAGTTTTCCTAAGTTATAAAGACAGCTAGTAACAGAGCTTTTATGGGCATGAGGATCTTTCAAATTTTCATCAGGGATCTCTGAACACTTCAGGAAAGTCCTCCTGGCTTCCTCTGTCTTCCCTTGGTTCATCAGGATGATACCAGTATTTAAATAGGCAGCTGCAAAGAGGGAAAAAATATTATCTTTTGATGTGGTTCTGATGTTTCAAAGTAATATCTGAAAGATATTACTTAAAAGTAATATCTGAAAGAGATCCCATGGTTATCTAATTTGGGGTTTGTATAGTGTAGATCACTCACTGGTGTAAAGAGGAACATAGAAGAGGTAAAAGTTCAGAGACAACTAAAGAGAAAGTGGCTATAAAGACTGAAGAAGGAGGGAAGGGAACACTGGTTAGGCAGGGTGCTCCATGTTGTTCCTCTTTTTAGGACTGTATGAAGCATATAGCATCACTGTTTCAAATGTTACAAAAATATATACATGTATTTATACATATATACATGTATGTGTATATATACATATATAGAAGATTTAATACTTCGGCTACAAAAAAACCACAGCAATCTTAAAAAGCATCCACTTAATTTTGGAACTGATTGCTAGCAACATCCTATGGATTATTTCCCTTTTCCCCCAGGCAAGAAAGGAAAAATGAAAGGACTTCAAAAATACTTGTAGTACTCACACCACACACATTAAAAATCAGGGACTGGCTATATGAAACAGAAAACAGGAGACTGAAGATTTGGGCAATAGCATTTATGGCTCTGCAGTGCTGCTGACCAGTGTTAACTCAATTATCTGCTTCTTCCCTGTACTACATTAAATGTAGTTGTTGACTAATAAACACTTGCTTTCGAACAAAAAAGTGCACATTTTCACTTTTTGCTTTCTGAATTAAAAACTTATTAAAAAAAAAAAAGTGTTATCAAAGACTAGGAAGATTTCCTTAAAAAAAAACCCCTATAGTCAATATTATGCAAGCTTGTACAGTTGAAATACTTACACGCTAGTGTGGGTCTGCTACCAATCGCCAGTTTATAGTAATGCAATGCCTCCGAAAACCTGCTGTTCTCCTGAAGTAGTAATCCTCTGCATAAGGAAAATAAAAAAGAAAAAGAAAAAGAGAAGGGAAGGTTACTGCAAAGAGTAACTTCAAAATAAATATTGAGAACAAAACTAAGGTAACAAACGTATGCTGACCGGTATTTCAGAGATACAACAACTCTGCATGTTACTAACATTTAAATGGGAAAATTATGTGAAAACAAGATTAAGTCATAGACATCAGGTGCATCCACATGGCTTTAAAAAAGCAGATGTTAAATGCAATAGCTTGGGCTTTCTTGGAAACCACGAGATCAATTTACTTAGTTGAGAAAATGGTAGACTTTGAGACTTTTTAAAGCAGATGGCGTATGGCTGCGGTATTTGTAAGCCATTCATGTTTAGCCTGTCATGTTCCCTTGACTTGAAATAAGCAGATCTTATTCCAAATGCACAATAAAATTAACACACTTCACATTTATTGCAGTAAGCAGTCCTCTTGTTAAGCAATTTCACTACATTACTTACTGTACAGCTGAGCACCTACACCAGTTCAATCTTTTCCTGTCTTCTTTCTGCTCTGAACAAATTTAATAAACAGAGAGTACCAAAATTGATACTGAATACTTCCAGTTCTCAGTTAGTTTCATAATCCAGGGCCTTTAATTAAAGTTTTCAAGACAAGCATCCTTGTGAACTACAATTTACACCAGCCATCCACAAATTTCTGAGAAAGTGGTCTGGACATCATTGATATGCTTAAATGAAGGCCCAAAGCATTACAGTGTTCCCAAAGTTTTAGAAGACTGAAAAAAGCATACACAAATACATTAAAATCACAAGGATTTAAAAATCCATAAAAATTACTCATTTCAGAGTAGAGACTTAGACCTTATTATCCAGGGGTAGATGTCCCTCTTCATGTACCTCAAAATATCCAGGAAAAAAAAAAATGTAGCTATTTCTTTTAGGTGGGAGGGTTATCACCTCTATTTGTAGATTTTGTAACCTACAGCAATTTTCTCTTCTTCCTCTATGCTTTCATCTGCTGACATCTTTTTGAATTGCAAAGATCCTAGACTTTTTCCATCTCCAGTCTCTAATCAGAGACTTTTTTCCCTCCAAGTCTCACAAAAACTTTTTGAATTAAACCAGTAGACTTTAAGGGAAGAAAATCCAACCCAAACTATTCTATGATTCTAAAAGAGAAGAGCACTTAGCTAAATAAGTAACCATCATCTAAATTGTTTCCTTCCCATCATTGGGTCAGGGTTTAACAATGGAGGAATAGATCCTCTTTTTTTTCTATACTATCTATCAGTACCACATGGCTTTGCTTCTGAAACTCTCACGTAATTTCAGATTAGGTAGTAAATCACTTCTAATAGTAACAGAACTTACATTTAGTTGGTACTTCCAGTAATGTGAGCAACAAGAGAATAACATTCAGGACATTTTTTGGCATGGCACCAAGGTTTTTAACTAGCGTCAGGTGTCTTGCAGGTGGCAAGAGGTATGATTGTCAGAACAGCAATAACGTTTTGCAAATTTTCTAAAACCTGAATTTTGTTTGCCCTAAAAAATTGTATAGGTTTTTTTCTCTTAGATTATAGATTTTTATTACGCCAAGGGATGATATTATTGTTGTTGTTATTATGGCTTTTGATCCAGTTTTCTACGGATAGAAGTAGAATTAACATAAAAATAAACGAGTTGCATGGTCTGACATTTAAGCTGCTTTTTTAAAAAAACATAAACATTTTTAGACACAATTTTGTGACAAATTTATCACAGAAGTTCCATTTATATTTTATTTCTGGAGTAAACAATTTCACATATTAAGAGAAGTAATACAGTAATTGGTCAACTTGAACAAAATAAATTACTCTGGTGAGTGTACGACATTTGTGCTTTTTGGATTAAAAGAACTTTTATTTATAATTATTACCAAATTAATCTTCTGTGTTCACTACGTGTTTTAGTACTGACATACTTGATTAAGTACTTGATACTTTAAGGTTTTTTGTTCTACTCCTTGAAGACTTTCCTTTTAAAAGTTGTTCCATTAAGAGACATCATTGTCTCTCTCTTGCCCCCCACCTCATTTCTATATATACATGTCTAACCACATAAAAAAAAATGCCAAGCTGCTCGGATGTGAGATTGAATGCTGTATTCCAGCAAATAATTAGTATTTATTTCTATTTCTTATGAGGTTTGGTAGAAGAAAAAGGAGGAAAAAAACCCAGGATATAATTTAAAAAACCTTGACAAGGCATGAAAGTGCCTCCTTTTCTTGTGAAATTGGTCCTGATTGATCGCTGGTTTTCTCTGTGGCTTCTGAGAGTCCAAAAATGGTCAGATTTATGAGTCTCTAGTTCTAGTTTCAGATTAAACAAAGTCAGGAAAAGCCTTAAAGGAAAATAAAAAAATAAAATTTTCAGCTGAATAAAATTAGGGGAGCATGCTTCTGAGAGATAACTGGCTTGAATGTTCACCTATGAAGGGACAAATAGTTCTTTAAATAGATAGTAAGTTAAGATTATGAACATTTCATTAAACTTGCAAAGCATTCCTGAATTTACAGTGAATATTAGAAGAGTTGAAAAAGCAGTTATATTTCACTTCCAAGATGACAAAAACGACATTGTCTCTAGCTTTAAGCTCAAACAAAATGTAGGCATATAAATACATCCACAAACCTCTATCTAATTACTCACAAAATGCAACTAAAACTAAACCCAAACATTTCACATTTAATTGCTGCCAAAATTAATACTGCCTGTGAAACATCCGGCTTCTCTTTTTAGGGCATGTATTATAATCCCAATCTCTTAACTGCATTACTGCTTACTATTACTTCCACAGGTCTACTGTCTCATTAACCACACAGAAAGAATATAAATGAGCAATAGTTCAGTATTTGCTTCTGTCTCCCGTTTTGACAGGTAGAACACCACCACCTTCTTATAAATATTTGCCTTTTGAGCAAAACACAAATAAGCCCCAGGATCAAATGACAAAGTACTACTTATTTCAAAGCTAGTTCAAGAAAATCTTCACATCTGTAGGTCCTATATTCTCCTTTCCATTGCCGCATTTCACAACATCTAAGCCATTTCCAAGACAAAAATCATATTGATTTTCCGCTAGGCGTTACCTCAGAGAGGCAGACCTGAGGTTCTAAAGACAGTGCAGTTTACCCTTGATACCACATTGCTAAATCAGTGAACCTGATCAGCAGAGACAGCAGGGCTGGTGAAGGAACTGCAGCCCAAGTGAAGGACCCTGGGAGTGGAGGGATCTCCTCCACTCAAGGCTCTCTGCTGGCTGCTCCAGCAGTGCTGAGTTCAGGCGGCAAGTCCCAGGGTTGCCTTTGAAACAATTACCTTTGCAGTATGTTAAGTTGCATTAATAACTCTTCAACAAGCTTCAAGAGGAAGTTTGATTATATATTTATCCTTCTCCTTCAGAAATTGGTGAAGTATGGGTTATTTTGTCACAGAAATGCTTCCTTTTCATTGGAGTTGATTGTAGAGTCTCTTTCACTTTAGAATGGAGGGCAAAGCCATGAAAGCAAAGTTCAATATGCCTTGTCTTATTTTCACATGTATTAGCATTTACTGTTTTCCAGCTAGAGAATTTCACCAAAGATACTAAAAATTACCTTGAAATCACTAAAAATAAAACTTTTCTATGCCAATTCAACTAGAGAATTGCAAAATGTTCTTCAAGCAAACTGACCATGGTTGAACAGAAAGAAGTGGTGTTATAAGGTGGGAGCTAATTGATGCATAAATAGCATAGTAAGCAAAGCTTGCAAGAAAAGAACTGACTCACTACATAATAGAGGAGCACCAACAGAGGCCAATGAAGTGAGACCCATAGGCTGTAACAATGAAAGTCCATGACCTCCTTGAAGTTCTTAGCATCTTATCAGCCCCATTTTGATAATCCCAATTCCATCCTTCCTTCTTTAGACAACCCATTATCCTCCAGCTGATTGCTAGGGTTGCAGTGAGAAACTGGCAATAGCAGATGGAGTCTGTGCTTCCTCAGCTACTGGCTCTCAAAACTTTTAGACAAAAATTAGTTCCTTTCCACTGACCTGGAAAGGAGTGATAACAGATTAATGGTCTGTAAAAAATGGCAAACTCTTTCTGAAAAAGGTTTGATGCGTGAATATTTCCATCTTTCATATGTGTGTGTGTGCACGTGTGAAAATAAAAAGGAAGACTAAATGTTTAGCCAAAACTTTCCAATTTGGCTAACAAATGTACCTGATTGCACAATCAATGTAAAATTTGGTTGTCATGTTTATTACTATGCTTTATTATATTGAAGACATCTTTAAAAGGTTCAGCGTGCATTTGTAAGGTTCAACAAATATGCAGTTCTACTCCATTTCCTTTTAACGTAGACCATTGATTTTCATCTCATATTGCTACTTCCTTTATCTATAGTAAATACGGGAAGAGTGGGGGAAGTTGCTCTGAATGACCTCTAGAAGCAGAGGAAGAACATCCAGCAGCTGGAGTTCACTTCTTGTGGGTACTGCTGAGTCTCCAGTAGCTCACCTCTCCCGGTGGCCAAGGCAGATAGCTATGTAAGAAAGCTCTTTGTATAGCCAGGAGTGGATCTGTTCTTGACATGCCTTTCCCTTTCTTTGTTTGCACTTTGAAATGATAACCGCTCTTTGGAGATTGCTGGCAGAGGGTAGAAGGAGCAGACAGAAAAAATACAAAAGCAGCGATGCAGTACAAGGCATTGAACATAAGCCAGTGGAGGAACATAGCAACTGGCATGCATTGAGTACGTACCTGTCTTTTGTGGTTATAGAGACACAAAGCCTTCTCTCTTCCTTATGCAAGTATGAACAAAGGAAAGCATGTCCTTGAAATAAGGATGCTTGATACAGAAGAGTAAGCTCAAATGATAAACTTGGATGAAGAGCTTCAAGTCTTCTGGCACTTTTTAATAAACTTTCTACAGTGGCTAAGAATACCAAGCTAAATAAATAAAAAGCATAACCCCAAAATGCCCCCCAAAAGACAAAATACAGGAGCAGTTGCTTCAAGTTTGCAGTTCCAAAACTTTATTTTCTCTTTAGTCTGCCTCCGGGTTATAAGGCAGATAAATTAAAATGTTAATTGAAACATGAAACTTCCATTCAAAGAAAGTTTACTGACATACCTAGGAAAATGTGAAGTCTATCAGATGAAAGGAGAGTGGGGAGGAAGTCAGTGGCTCCTTTAGCCTAGTAAAACAAGTGCAGTGGAAGAATAAAGTTTCTCTCTAGAAATACATGAGGATGAAATTACTTGGAAAAGAAAAAAGTGAGAAGCAAGTTCTGCCTATCTAGAAATGATGCACATCACTTCTATAGATAGAATTACTCACTTAAATACATGCAGGAAAATATGTCCCCCAAATGAGCTCTTTGCAACAATCCTGAATTATTTAAGTTGCCATCTTTTACCTATCATCTTGCTTGACCAACAACTTGAAAAATCTTCCTGTCTTCCTTCTGCACCTTGGTTTTGGCCTAAAGTCACTGAATACTACATGGCACAAAACTGTTTTAGGGGACTGGAAATCAGTCACATAATATAAGCAGGCAGTAGACAGTCTACTGTTTTTCTCAAGCTACATATTAATTTTTTCCTGTTGAAGTCCTATTAAAGCCAGCTGGTCTACTTAGAAAGCAAACTCCTCGATGACTAAAGCTGGCATAAACTGACCAAGCACAATACAGGGGAATGTAACTGTCATCAAGGTAAACAGGTATGACAGTGAAATATTTACAAAATTTTCAAGCCAGGTACAACACTGAAATATTTTAATAAATTTTGTTCACTGGTTGATAGCAGTTAATACAGGGCCTGTTTGTTAGCTATTATTTTGCCATGACTGCAGCTCATCCATGCCTCAAGCTACATTTATCCCATTGATTTCAGGTGGGATTATCTACAAAGAACTATATTTATCTAAATGCTACACTGGCAAACAAAAAAAGAAATGGAAGAAAATCCTCTTTTATTCCCCACACAGATGTGTCTCCAGCTACACAGCAACAGAGGATGTTCTTTGCCTAAGGCAACTCTCTCAACAGTCATTTGTAAAACTAGTGGGTGGAAAGACAGGTATAAATGCTACAGTAGCCCAGTACATGAAATTATAAATTTTGGTCTTTAATTAATTTTTTGTTTTGTTTTTTAGTAAGCAAGCCATTTATCTACTCAACCAAATGACTGCTATTCTTTTGTAGGAGTCTACAACTAGGTTTCATTGACAAAAAAGCCAATCAGTAAAGAACAGTACAAAGAGGGAATATGTTTAATGTTTACCACTAACATCCTGTTAGCAAATGCGTAAATGGAATATAAGTCCTACTTTTCTTAATTGATAAGAACCCAAACATATCCAGTTTGCACTAACACAGAACGACCATCCCCTTTGCAGAACTCACTACGCACAGGCATCCATAACTCCACTAGGAAAAAAAAAAAAAAATCAAAACAAAACAAGCATCCCCAAAACAACCTCTAGTCTTTCAGACAGCACAGTCAAAACTCTGTCATGACCTCACAGTTCTAGGGAAGAGCTTTCCAAATGCAAGCAAATCAATCAGCAAGAAGAGTCCTCTTCTCCATTACTGGAGCAGTTTGGCTGGGAACCATGTCAACTCCAACAACCCCCGTTTCATTGACAAAGGGAGGGCTGCCATAGGGATGAGAAGTAGTATTGTTCCCGTCTTTCTCCCTCTTCTGGGCACTGGTGTGTGTCACACCCCGGTGGACGGTACAAAGAGGATTCGGATCTCACAGGGTGAAATTAAGACACAAACGAGGTCAAATGTCCAAATAATGCAATTTATTACCTAAAACTATTGTAAAAAATAAAATAGAAGAGAAGAAGGAAAAGAGGAAGAGTAGAGGAAAAAAGGATAGAAGCAGTATATCGATAGATTTGCAGAGAGAGAGAGAGTCAAATAGTTAAGTTACCACCACGGGGTCGTACAGCGTCCTGTCATCCAGACTCGTGGGAGAAGTCTTCCAACCAGCCGGTGGTCATGCGGTCCTCTATACCATGTTGTCTCCGGACGTCGATCAGATAGCCGTTACCCCAGCAATGTGCAACAACTGCAACCAGCCACGGGCTGCATCTGTGAATCGCGCGTTTCAGCAGGTTTTTTATCTGCTGACCGTACAGTTTGTTCCTTGCAAGGATGTTCCTGTCCACTTTTTGGTTCCTGTAAGGACCTTCCCGTTTGCTTTTTGTTTCTTGCAAGGATGTTCCCATCTGCTTCTTGTTTCTTGCCAGGATGTTCTCATCTGCTTGTCAAAACTGAAACATCCCAGCCTCCTCCCTGTGCAAGGATGCTCCAGCTGAATCAACAAAGCCAAATCCACAAGTTGTTTCAGAGAGCACTAAATTCTCTTTCTGAGGGGTAAACAGTCTTGCCACACCCGCTATGGTTCATAGCTCACAGAGAGCAATAGCTGAGACAAACACCTGTTTTACACATCAGTCCTACAGCGTGCCATGCCAGCAGTCCTCAAACAAGATGTCTATTCCCCCTCACATGCCCCAGCAGTCAACATAAGGTGAGAGTTGGACAGAACTTCTTACAAGAGGGGCCTGTTATGAAATTGAATGGCAGAGTCCAAGAATTATCTTCCTAATTTTATAAAATGGAGAAAGTTTATTTAAGGACTATGAACCACCACAGTTTCAAATATGTAATTGAATAGCTAGGTCCCTGGATGCATTTCAGCTCTCAATCTTACAAAAATATCTGTACTTCATACAGGCCCTACAGAGAGTCCTGGAGCAGATTTCTGCACCATGGGACACCACTGGTCACAAGTGCTACCTCAAAAGCCAGTCTCACAATATAGCAAGATGCTACTAAGGCAGCTTTTACACATTTCAGTTACTGTCTTTGACAAAGGAGGAACTAGCTGGCAAAGCAGAGATTAATTCCAAACAGGTTTGTAACAAGTCTGCATTCACAGTTAAGAAAAAAATAGTCAGGTATTTCTACAGCAGATGATGCATCCTCTTGGCTTTTTATCTCAACATCCTGCATTAAAAAAAACCACTTCTGGACTATCAAGGAAGAGGAACCACAACCTTGACTCATTTCCTATGACATGAAGTGGTGCAGCAACTTTGTCTGGGACAGGTTCAAACACAGTTCAATATAGGTTTGTAGGTGAGCGTGCTTTTAGTGCTTTTCATCTCTGATAGCTCAGCAAAGGAGATTTTTATGCCAGAACCCTTAAGACGCAGAAGCAGAGGGGACACAATTTCAAATACTGTATAGGCTAGCAACAAGAGACAAGGAAGAACTTTGCTCATATTGATTTTTATCCAAGGATTCAGAGCTAAAATCTGACGATAAACCACTTTTGCAATCCCAGATTTTACAGAATTAAAATTTCAGCTACTCCTGAAGATTTTACCAAACAGAAACCTAAAAAAACCAAATCAGCATTTATTGACATAATACGCTAAGTTCGCCAAAGTTAAGTTTATGGAAATTCATACTTTTACACACAGCCCTGTATGACTAAAGGCAAAATAGGATGTTTTGGGAGAAAAGCAAGGGGATGTATGTTTGGTAGAAATTTATCATTTATAGGGTACTGCATACTCCAAAACTACAACATTTAAAGCAATTAGTATAATTTTAAAGGAAAATTCAATATTTATGTGAGATTGTGAACGTCCTTAAAATCGACTGAGAAACTCAAGATAATGTAGGTTACCCATACACATAATAAAAGAATACTCTAAGTTCAGCTAAGCCTAAATGTAAGTGAAATCACGTACGCAAAACTGTCTTTTGCATGATAAGCCATGTTACTTTAGGCATTAATTAGAAGCAATTTGAAACAATACAAAAAAACCTATAAGCTTTAGCTAACAATCATAAGGCAACAAAGACTGAAAAATCAAAACAAGCTAAAAATAATTTGGTTTTAATCATTGCATAGTTTGGAAGAACTACTGTTTTTCTACAGCTCTGTCCTTGGTACTTCACAGTATTAAAATACATGAATTTCTCAGTTAAAAAACCCAACAATATAGAAAGAAATCTCAGTTTATGCTGATTTACTACCCTATGAAATCTAGCTGAAGTCAGCAGTGCTACATTGCTTTGAGAAGCTGGCTCTGAGATTTATTTGCAAAAATTACCTGCAGTGCAGTCCCAAGATGTCAGAGAAGTTATTCACAGGAGGCCACTGTATATGTTTTTGAAGCACAAACTACCTTATTAAAGTCATTTTGTAATACATTCTCCATTTTACAGTATAAAACAACAACCAAAATCCTTTCTGCACTGAAATTGCTATGAAAATCTCATATGCTTTCAGAGTTGCCAGGAATTTACCCTCAGTTTTTCATGTGAGTTTCAGAAAACAAGCTTCCAGACAAGAATTCAAGTCCTTAGTCTAAGCTCAGGTTTTGCAAGTTCCAAGCCACAGATCTACAAGACAGACCTGGTCACAACTATCCTGAGGTATAACCTATGCATATGTTTCACTTATACTTATTTGGACCTGAGAAAATGTCAGTAGAACAAACCCATTTTTACCCATATCTAACGTAGTGATGAACCTCCAACCCAGTATTAATGTTAGCAGGGGCTTTTTTTCTTTTTTTTTTTCCCCTCCTTTTTTTAGCCCTCTTCTGTTTTTATAAATGAAAATAATAAACACTTTCTGTTTATTATTTTCATATAAATGAAAATAATAAACAATTCCTTCCTCTAAAAGGAATTTATTTAAGGTTACAGAATTGACACATCTGAACACTATGAGAAATGACGTGAATGAGACAAACCTTCAAATGGAGATTATGTAATTATGCAATCTAAATTAATGTGGTTTAAATTGTCCTAAATGGCAAAAGCAGCTGTAAATCAGAGCCATAAGGTATAACAATCAGAAAATAAAAATATACCACTGAAATCAGCTATTCATCTAATGTATTAAATCCTCTATATTTAAACGCATTCATAGGCAATTGCTAAGCCAATGTCACATTTTAGTTTCTTGAAAGAGAGATCATCAAATGCTTCTGTTTCTGTAGTTTCTCTCTTTGTTTACTACCCATTACAAATTGTGAGTTAATCCTTATTTTTTTCCTCGATCAGATAGCACTTTGTTATTGCTGTCTGTGAACACTCAGCAGCATGTGCCAATTAATCTGCATCAAACACTGCGATGTAAGATAAAAAATAATAAAGAGCATGTGAGACTACAACATACATCAGATATTTTATGGCCAAAATACAGTAATTAGAAATTACTGTAAGGGTGCTTTTTTTCCTAAAGTTCCACTAAATGACTGTTTCAAAGACACACACTACAAACCAGAAACAGCAAATCTAACTGGCCTCTTGTAAGTACATATAAGACACATTTTTCCATTACAGAATTTTTTGTAAAAGGCTACCAGAGAACTACATGTGAAAGCTGGGCTGAATTTGCCAGGCAGCTCTTCAGAGTTTATGCTTAAAATAATCGATTTGTTTGGGTCTTGTAATATCAAAGCACACTCCATTCACCACCTAGTTTTTGTGCTAGATATGGAAGCATCCAACACATTGAAAGACTACAAAACCAAAAAATAAAATGATGCAAGATTTTTCAATTTCTGCTGAATAACTAACAGTTGTGTGAAGTTTTTTTATGTTAAAAGGAAAGAATTCTATTGTATTTAATATAGTAATAGCTTAAGAATTAGAAATCCTTTTTTGCATAAGCATATGTATACACACATTATATAGCAAACACTTCCCTCTGAATATACTTCCTTTACTTTCACAGGTATATACAAGGTAACTTCATGCCTTACATATTGTAACCAGCATTTCAGTTAGATTCCTTTTACACAAATTCAGTAGAATTCCAAGAAATGTTCTACTCAACAGAAATCAAAGTTTGTAGGTATATATCAATGGAA